>NC_080791.1:85816552-86076552 GCF_028018385.1 Neofelis nebulosa | reverse complement strand
AATGGATTCTATTGTGCATCTTGTATAAAGTGAAAAGACCTTTTGAAATATAAATATCCTCTCCACATTTAAAAAATATCTGGCATTCTTAAACCGATGTATCCTTGTACTTAAGCAAAAGAACTTGCCAAAGCATGAAAGATAAGATGAGAGTGGAAAGACATAATCCAATCTATTAAGCTGCAGCTTACAGTAATTTTCTTTCAAGGAACAGAGGCACACTGAAAAGATCATGAAACTCACAGGAAAGAGGAATAGACTCCTTTGGGCCTAGAATATCAATGTTACATTTAATGTGGTGACATGTATGTTTTCAAAGTTGTGCCATTTGGAAACGGCAGGCCAAAGATATTGCTCAGCCAAAACTTAGTTTGTCTAGTGTCCATGGATGCAGCCAGGGAGGTTTTTATTTCCCCAGAATTGCAGAAGCTGGTATGTAATTCATTGGGAGTTAGGGAACATATAGTCCATCCCAAGAAAGGTGGACATAGGGCTTATATCATTTAATTTATGGCAGTCAGGCTCATCAATGCTTCCAATGACTTAATACAAGCATTAAAGCTCATGAATACAAGCTACTCAAGTTGGTAATTAAAAAAGGTATGACATATGACAGGAAAAACGTTACTGGCGCATGAAAATGAGCATTAATAAAAACAAAGCAATAGGCGGTTTCTGTTTTGTTCTTAACAGAGGTTTATGAGAAGACACATTTTACATAGTAAATTATGTATTTTGGTAGCTTGGGAGAAGGAAAGTGAATTCTCATTTCAGACATCTTTTATGATACAACTTTTAGAAAATGAAAGAATAGCTCGAATATCCAAAAATGACTCATTTTTCTTACTCTCATAAGGCAATGCTAATGTTAACAGAATTGTTTCAGTCATTCAGGGCAGTATCAATTATTTTTAAGCACAGGATTCTTGTAGAATTACGCACTAAACATTCATGGAGTCTCGGAACAAAGGGCAAGACTAAAAACTTAATAAATTCTCTAATTTTGCTTTTCTAGTGCAGGAAGATGTGAATGTAGAATGTGAATTTCTCAATTTGTAAATTATCTACTTAGGAGAAGGATTAATGCTTTATGTGGGCACACAACACGAAACTTCTTTTTGCTGTTTGTTTTATAGGCACCAGAATATAAGATGCGTCTCTCAACACGTATGGTCATTTAAATAAAATCATATTAAGTAATTTTGTTAATTTTCTCTGACCAGAATGATGGATGAAAATAAATTACAAGATGATATCTCGCAATAAGAAGACAAGATATATTACATAATATGATATGGTCTGGTTATTTAAGATCTTTAAATGTTATTTTTTTATTAAAAAGTTCCACCCTACTTGTCAACATATCATTAACAACAGAATGAAAATCAAAGCTTATCATTTCATCGAAAATGTTTTAGTATGAGGTGAAATCTTGCACAATCTTGTGACACATACTACCTGATAAAACTTGTGCTGGATAAAAAAGAAATACAAAAGCCGAGAACTTTCTAGGTTGACAACTTCCATGGTCCTAATTGTCTAGTCTAGTTGAAACATACCATGTAATTACTATCCACAAAAGCTTGGACTTACAGTCTTAAGTTCCTACAAGTCTCTCTATTTGATTTCAACAACTATTTACCTCTTAACTATATTACTACACAACTTACTGGAATGATAAAGAATAAACATGAGTGAGATTCACAGATATATTAGAGGCTGGGATGTCATAATAAATCCTCGAGGAATTTACCAAGGGAATGGAGCTGTTAATGCTCTCTGAGATTAGAAGGTGAAAATTGAGTTGAGTAACTTTAAGCGTTATTGGAAGACTTTCAAAATCACAGTGTAAAATAACAATATTAACTGTAGCATAACTTGGAGTTAAACATAAAATTTACCAATGGCATTGAACACAAAATTGGCTAATAGTGTCCCGAACTTGTGTATAAAATTTTAATGACTAGGAAGGGAAATGAGGTAACTCTAGGCCAGGAATTCAGTGCAACAAGTCAAATAGACTTTGGTTTCTTACTTAAAACCAAATAAATGACAAATGCTTTTCAAAAAAGTATGTATTCTGTAATAAGACATTCTGTTACATTTCTGTTTTAAACTGACAGGTCCAGCAAATGGTTTTATAGACATACAATAGACTGTGAACCCCCACTTCTTGGAGCCATTTTTTTGCTAAGAGGTTTCCTTCTCTTAGGCCAAAGTTTGAGCAAACAGTTAGGCCTGGCATCTTGTGTAATGAGTCCTATCAAGTCCAGGATTCTTTTAATCACATTCAAGTGGCATTTGGAAGTACTTCACCCCTGACAAAGTTTAGTGTGCGTGTGTGCACACGCATGAGTGTTTTCAACTTCAGAAAATGAGCACTGAAGAGGGATATTGAATAACCCCGAGAGCTTATTAACCAGTACTCCTTGTCGTCTTCTTAAAGAAACATGGAAGGCTAAAGAGCTTCTGTGAGGATGAGTGGAAATAAAGATGTGGAGCATATTGTGTTTAAGAGGAGCGGTATGCTTGTTTGTCAGCTCCCAAACGACAGGCCGCTGCTCTGTATTACTGTTACTAAAAATACCGTGCTTGGCATGGTAGAGGTGAAAAAAAAAAAAAAAAAAAAAAAGAATCTGTAGCCTGGTTTGGAAAGAATTCAGTGAGGTAAAAATGTAACCAGGACCTTCTCCTCTTTCACTAGCCTTAGGCTTCCCCTATTTTCCCTTAGAAATTTGTTTTTACTACATCCTCAAGTAGACCTCAAACTCAGAAGCTAATTTATTTACCCCCTTCTAAGGCTTTCCACACTTTGGGAACAGCAAATAAATACCAATTAAACTTTTCAATACATTATAAAGAGGAACATATCAAGTAAGTAGAAGGTATACTTTGATTTCTTTGCATTCCTTAAGACTGTACAGACTGTTTTAAAACATACTTTTTGGGGGGGGGGTGCGCCTGGGTGGCTCAGTCAGTTAAGCATCCGACTCTTGGTTTCGGCTCAGGTCATGATCTCACGGTTCATGAGTTCAAGCCCTGCACTGGGCTCTGCGCTGAGCATAGCGCCTGCTTGGGATTCTCTCTCTTCATCTCTTTCTGCCCCTCCCCTGCTCGCGTTCTCTCTCTTTCAAAATAAATTAATGAACTTAAAAAAATATAAAACATTCTTTTTGGTGCTATTTCTAAATGTCACGAGGTTATCATTGTCTGCAGGTTAGAGAGAGATAAACATTCCACAATCCCAGTCTGGCTCAATACCGTCTTCATCAGTAACCGTTTATGTCACAGTGGATAGCTTTTTAATATTCTTCAGTTAATTGATATCAGTGTTTCATCTATGTCAAAGGACAAGCAGAGAGTCAGATAAGGTAAGTTATATACGTGTGCTAGAGCTTGAAGCCATAGAAATACAGGAGGAGAAAAGTTAGGGAAGAATTTATTTGCTTCATAGTTATATTACTTAAAAACCTCCCTTTCCTCTAGGGGCTCCTGGGTGGCTCAGTTGGTTAAGTGTCCTGCTCTTGATTTTGGCTCAGGTCATGATCTCACGGTTGTGAGCTTGAGCCTTGCACTGGGCTCTGCACTGAGCATGGAGCCTGCTTAAGATTCTCTCTCCCTCTCCCACCTCTGCCCCTCCCCATCTTGCCCTCTCTCTCTCTCAAACAAAAAAAGCCCAAACCTCCCTTTCTTCTTTCCATTTTTCCTTCTCTCCTTTCCTTTCTCAACAAACATTTATTGAGCACCTGCTATGTACCAGGCAACAAATCAATGGAAGATACCAGAAGTCCTTGTCCTGAGGAAAGTGCTGTGAAGGAGTTATACACAAGGTGCTGAAGTCCCTGAGAGACATTCGTAGAGGAGGAAAGGCTCTGAAGGGCTGTTACTGCTCCAATTGAATTTAAAGGGCAAGATACAGTTACAGAGGCAGTTAGAGCCCTGAGAGAAGAAAACAAACAGCAGACGCAATATCAAAAAGGGGTATAAGGAACAACCTGGGCTGTTTGGTACAATTGCAGTTTATGGTTTGTGCAGGAAATAGTCAAAAATAAGGATGGAGAAGGAGACACAGGGGCCAGCACATATGCAGCTTTCATTCTGAAGATAGTGGTGAGTCAAATAAAGGACTTTAATCATGGGATGGGACATGATTAGATTTATCCCCTGAAGATATCACTCTGGCTATCATGATACCACTCTGGTGGGGCATGGGCAATGGAAACGGGGAAGGAGGGAAGAGCAAAACTGGAAGCCAGGAGACCAATGAGGAGGTTATGGTGGCAATCCAGGCAAATAATGATGCGGTCCCATCCTTCCAACAGGCAACTGGAGATTCTGTTATTTCCATCTGTGATAATTTCTATGGTTCTTCTGAATACATTTCTCATACCATCCAATATCTACTTCATACAAATAAAAACTTACCCTGAGTGTATAGAGAAATTCATACGTGTTCTACCAAAAAGTTGCTGTGGTATTGCTGATATAATTTTCTACCTAGTCTCTCTCCATGAGGAAGTAGGTGTTAAAAGAAATGAAGATTCGAAGAGCTGGATGTGGAACATGAGGAAAGGGGGATATTAAGGATGGATGGAGAGGTGGATGATGGATGGACATACCAGTTTGACAGAAATTAAAAAATTTTTTTTTAAGTTTTTATTCATTTTTGAGAGACAGAGAGAGATAGAGTGTGAGCAGGGAAGGGGCAGACAGAGAGAGGGAGACACAGAATCTGAAGCAGGCTCCAGGCTCTGAGATGTCAGCACAGAGCCCGATGCGGGGCTCAAAGCCATGAACTGTGAGATCATGACCTGAGCTGAAGTTGGACGCTCAACCGACTGAGCTGCCCAGGCTCCCCTCGACAGATAATTTTAAATTCCTATTAGGTGACAGATATTATCTTAGGTAACAGGTGCACTAATGTTCTTTTTCAATCCAGGATCCTACTTGAATTTAGTTATTTCTCCTTAATCACCTCTAGTTTGTAACAACTCCTCACTTTTTCATTGCACTTTATGTATGACTTTTATACTTCTGCAGAATACTGATCAGTTATTTTGCAGAATGCCCTCCATTTGTCTGAAGTTTTCTTTTATGCATTTTTTTTAAAGATTTTATTTTTAAGTAATCTCTACACCCAACATGGGGCTCAAACTCATGACCCTGAGATCAAAAGTCACATGGACTGAGCCAACCAGGTGGCTATTCTCTTATGTATTTTGAGCAAGACTACTCCTGAAATGATGTTGTGTTGTATGTTTCTCAAGGCATCATAACAAGAGGTTTGTGATGCTGATTATGTCCCATTTCTGGTGTTGTTTACCTAGGCCATTCAATTGATGTCAGTCTGATTTCTCCAAAGTACAGTTACTACCTTTTTCTTCGCAATTGATAAGTATCTTGGTCAAAGGATCTGAGCTATACATTTGAACTATACAAATCCTGTCTTTCCTCAAATTTTTGCTTATTGATTTTCACAAACATTAAGGGATCTTATCTGCAACATTTATTATTGTAGTGTTTAACCTAATGGTGATTCTCTATTTCCTCTTTTTCCTTCTTCATTTATTTGTTACATTATTCATATCAGCATGGATTCGTGTGTATTTATTTTCTTCTATGGGTTACAAATCAATACCATCCTGTATTTTGTTTTTCAGATTGTTCTCAGCAATAGAGTAGCAAAATCTGATGTACTTTGTGACAAAAGATTACTGTGAGTGATGTATGGCACACAAAATGTGGGCAGGCAATTCAGGAAGCTATTGCAGCAGCCCTTGTGAGAGATTAATGGTGGCAACATATAACAGGGGTTAGGGTCTCAAGACTAGCTGCAGAGGTGGTAAGTGGTGGCTAGTTTCCGTGTATGCGTGTATTTATATGGAAATAATTCAAGCTTATAAAAATCAAAACCACAATGAGGTATCACCTTATACCTGTTGGAATTGCTAGAATCAAAAAGATAAGAAATAGCAAGTGTGGAGAAAAAAGAACTCTTGTGCACTGTTGGTGGGAGTATAAATTGATAGAGCCACTGTGGAAAACAGCATGGGAGTTCCTCAAAAAATTAAAAATAGAACTATCATATGATCCAAAATTCTACTGCTGGGTATTTAGCCCCCCAAAACAAAAATAATAATTTAAAAAGACATATGTACTCCTATGTTTATTGCACTATTTACAATAACCAAAATATGGAAGTAACCTAAGTGTCCACTGATAGATGAATGGATAAGGACACACCACACAGATGTGGTGTGTACACACACACACACACACACACACACACACACAGAGGAATATTATGCAGCCTCCAAAAGGATAAGATTGATGAGACTGTGCCACTTGTGACAACGTGTATGGCAAGGTACAATGGTAAAGGGTATTATGCTAAGTGAAGTAAGTCAATCTGAGAAAGACAAATGCCATATGATTTCACTCATATGTGGAAACTAAAAAACAAAACAAATGAATAAACAAACAAACAAACAAATAAAAAGCAGAATCAGACCTGTAAATACAAACAACAAAGTGAGGGTTGCCAGAGGGAAGGGGGATGGGGAGATGGGCAAAATGGGTGAAGGGGAGTGGGACATATAGGCTTCCGGTTATGGAATGAATAAGTCATGGGAATAAAAGGTATAGCACAGGGAGCATAGTCGATGCTATTGTAATAGCTTGTATGCTGACAGATGGTATTAGCTACACTTGTGCTGAACATAGCATAATGTATAGACATGTTGAATTACTGTGTTGTATGCCTAAAACTAATGTAACATTGTGTGTCATATATACTCAAATAAATTTTTTTTAAAAAGCAAAAAAACCTAAAGTGCAGACATGAACTGTGGAGCCAGAAAGAAAACCTCATGTGTTTATATTTTTCCAAAACTGTTTGGAAATAATTTGAAGCTTGTTAATATTTAACATGTGAATTAATTGTACTATCTACAGGAAATTGTTACATAACTATATCATTTTTGAGACAAAAAAGAAATATTTCAAGCAGATAGAAAACCCAGAAAATATCATTAAATAAAACACCTATGTACTTATCACTAAACTTTATCACATTCTAACATCTGGCCACTTTTGCTTCAGAATAAAATAATCATGAAGAACTTTGTGTATCCCTCAGCAATCCACACCTCTCCAGCGGCAAGCATTAAAATAAATTTGACATTTATTTTTTCATGGACAGTTGTAGGTAGTGCATATATAAGTTGTGATACACACACACATATATATTTATATTTAAAGTTTTATACAAATGGTATACTGCACATATCATTATGCAACTGGTTTTATTTCATAGAAATTTATCATGTGGAGATTTACCACTTTGATACATGTAGCTCTAGCTCATTTATTTATACTTGTAAAATTTAAAAAAAAACATTTATTTGAGAGGGTGCACATGCATGTGTGTGAGTGAGGAAGGGGCAGAGGCAGAGAGAGAAGCAGGCTCCATGCTCAGAGCAGAGCCCGACGTGGGGCTTGATCTCACAAGTGTGAGACCGTGACCTGAGCCGAAATCAAGAGTTAGATGAATGGACTGAGCCACCCAGGTGCCCCTCATTTATTTCAAAACGGTTCTGCGTTCCATTGTGTAATATATAAAAATAATTTATCCGTTTTCATGTTGACAGACATTTATGTTGTTTTCAATTTTTCTGTCCTACAAGAAATGCTATATTCAACATTCTTTTCTTCTTCTTGGGCACAGGATGAAAATTTTTGTAGAGTGTGTATCCAAGAAAACAATTTCTGGGTCAAAAAATACGTACAGTATGACAAGGTATTGCAAACTTGTTCTCGGGTATTGAGAACCAATTTATAATCCCATCAGCATTGTATGGCCAGACTCCAAGAAATTTGCCAATTCGATGGGTGTGACACGATTGTTGTATTTTAGTTTTTATTCCTCCTGGCTACCAGTAATGTTGAACATTTTTTCATGTTTTCTCTCCTGTGTTTTTTCATTGAGTTGTTCTTTTATGACATACTCGTTCTGGAGGTTAACCCCTTGTTGGCAATGGGCACTGCAGATTCTTAATTTCTTAGTTTGTGGTGTCTTTTATCAATCAGGGGTTTTAAAGTATAATATGGCCAAATGTTATCGTCCGATTTTTTTTTCCCTCCACAAGTTTTAAGGTTTGTCTTTTCACATAAAATCTTTTAAAGTAACTGAATTATATTTTCTGTATAGACTAAATATTTTTCATGAAATTATCTCAGCACTGATGGTTGAATACTTAGTCCTTCCTTACCCTATTTATCTGTAATGCCATATCTGACATTTTTCAGTCTTCTAAAAAAGAGAGGGTCTGTTTTCCTAGGCTCTTCATTGTCCCTTAATGGCTTATTTGTCTGTCCCTGTGATACCCTAAAGCTTTAGCTTTTTACGCCCTCATGACAAGATTTGCTGAATGGTACGATAAGTCACCATCCATGCTCTTTTCCTTTAAAACTTAGTTATTCTAGACTATTTGCTTTTCCATTTGAAGTAACGGTCAGCTTGTCAAATACGAACGAAACCTCAATCAGGAATTTGGCTATAATTGCATTACATTTCACATTATGATGCTGAATCTTTTCACCTATGAACATCCTATCTAAAAGGTCTTAAAGGGCCTTCAATAAAGTTTGAAGCTTTCTCCGTAAAGGTCTTACACATTTTTTATTAGTGTTACACATTTTTTATTAGTTTTATTAGTTTTTATCAGGTGCCTTATAGTTTCTGTTGTTATAAGAGCAGAGGCACACTGCAACTTACCAACTGTGTGATCCCAGGGTTCAAGTTACTTAGCCTCTCAACGCCTCAGTTTTCCTCATCAGTAAATTGAAGATAGTAATGGTACCTACTTAATGAGGTTTGGTGTGAGGATTAACGTGTGAAAGCATTTAGTTCAGTGCCTAGCACAAATAAGTTTTTAGCTTCCTTATTTTTCATCCAACAAATACTGAGTTCTGTGATGTGTCAGCCACCACCTCTAGCACTAAGGATGTAGCAGGAAACAAAACAGGAAAAGCCTTTCTCCCCTCATATAAATAATTCATGGCAGGGGGGTGCCTGGCTGGCTCAGTCGGTAGAGCATGGGACTCTTGATCTCAGGGTCATTAGTTCAAGCCCCATGTTGGGTGTAGAACTTACTTAAAATCAATCAATCGATAGTAGCAGCAGCTACAATGGGTGATATCTGATATAGGAAATAGGGGAGCAAGCCATTTGGATATCTGGACAAAGAGTGTCCCAGACAGGGATAACAGCAATGCTAAGGCTCCAAGGGGGCAGATGTATGGTGTGGTCCAGGAACAGTTAGGAGACCAGCTTATCTGAAGTGAAGAGAGCAAGGATGAGAGTAGAAAAGAAGACAGACACAGAGTGGAGGGCAAGATCACATAAGTAGGTCACTATCAGGACTTTTACACTGAATGATTTGGAAAGCTATTGTTTTTTTAAATGAGCATACTAACATGAGCTGATGAATAATCTATAAAAATAATAATATTTGTTATATTTTCCAATTAGATATACCTGGTATGTAAGAGGGCTACTGAATATAGTATATGAATTTAATAGTGATTATAATATCTAATTAATACATAATGCTTATAAAGTACCCAGGACTTTACAGAGATTAAGTCATTTAATCTTTTCAACAACCCTTTTACAGATGAGTCAGCTGCAGTATAGACAGGCTAAGTAATGACCAAGGCTTTATCGACGGTAAGTCCCAGGGCTGAGATCTTGTGTCTGGCAACACTATTGGGTTCTCGAATAGTTTGTGGATCCTCTTGTCTGTAAGCACTCACATTTTTTGGCAATAAGGATAGTTTGGTCTTGTCCTTTCCGGTTCAAATAATACTTATTTCTTTTCCATTTTTTTCTGGAGGGAGGGGGATGTTATTAAAATGGTTAGCATCTCCAGGAACAATGCTAAATGGACTTGGAGAGAGTAGATAGTTTTACTCCTGATTTTAGTAGGGACACCTCCAAAGGTTTAACGTTAAGAAAAATAGGGGCATCTTGGTGACTCGGTTGGTTTCAGTTCAGGTCATGCTCTCACATAGGTTCGTGGGTTCAAGACCCACGTCTGGCTCTGCACTGACAAAGCCTGCTTGGGATTCTCAATCTCTCTCTCTCTCTCTCTCTCTCTCTCAATAAATAAACAAACACACAAATAAACAAATAAATAAACAAACGAATGAAAAATATTTCCTCTTTGTTCCTGATGGTCACCCTTTATCAGGATTGGAACTTCTTTTCTATGCTCAGTTTCCTAAAAAAATTTTTTTAATTACCAATAATGAGTGATGAATTTTATCAAGTACTTTTCTGCATTGTGGTATTGAACCATTCCTGTTTTTATAAGGGAAGCCATACTACTCAGTAATGGGGTATGGGAGGGAGAGAGAGAGGGAAGAAGAGAGAGAGAGAGAGAGAGAGAGAGAGAGAGAGAGAGAGAGAGAGAGAATAAACTGCTAAATTCCATCTGACTGTGTTTTACTTAGGGTTTTTGTACCTATGGTCATAAGTGAAAGTGATCTATAGTTTTATTTTCCTGTATCATCTCTGTCTAGTTTTGATAATACGAAGTGAATAGTTTTCTTTTTCTCTATTCATAGCTTTTAAGAGAGGGATTACTTGAAATTGTGATAAACTATATGTTGTATATTTTTTTGTGGAAAGACTTTCCATTAGGCCTGGGATAGCGTACAGTTGATGGGTCTTGTTAAATGACTGGAGGCAAGATGTGAATGAGAGGCGATGACTGTGAGCTCAGTGGTGTAGGTGGCGGGGTCCCTGCCAGGCACAGGGATGCGGAACGTCAGAAGGGTAGGGGATGGGTGGAAAGGTAATTCTGTTTTTGACATGCTTGATTTCCAGTTTCTTTCAGGCATCAGATGGAGATACCCAAGAGGTTGCTGGGGTTGTGCTGGAGACAGAGCTTTGGGTCTGTGGGTCATTGACTCATTTCATTTTGTTCATTCAAAAAAGATTTATTGAGTGTTTATTCAATGTCAGACTCTGGGTATGCAGTCCTCCTCTTCCTCCCAGTTCAGCCTGACAGGGATTATGACAGTTTTTATTAATAGCCCTGTTTCCTGTGCTTCTATTCCCTAACACTAGGATTTTGGTTCCTCTTCCTTCTCCCAGATTTTCCAAAATGTAGACCTGGGAGGGGGCACATGATTGATGGGGGCTGGAAAAAAGATTGTATGTAGTGTTTGAAATTAATTTTTAAGTTGGAAGAGTGCTGGGCATAAAGCAAGAACTTAATTAATGCTTAAAATGAATTAAGCCCTTAAAAGAGCTTTGGGCTGTGTTCTTGGCTATAGTTAGAGCCAGCTTTACAGATAGGTGCCAAAGCCAATTTCCACTAGTGGACTTGTTAGAAAGTCATAATTTAAGATGCACATATTACCCTGAGTTGAGAAGGGTTTAGGATGTGAGTGGTACACAACTCTATGAGGCTTAATCCTCTCACATAAAATATAGGGTTATTAGGACTTGGTGATTTCCTCGATTTTTTTCAGCCTTTAAAATTTTATGTAACTTATATGTGGAGATACTGGTAATTAAATACTGGTGGATGAAGAATTCTTTTCTGTGGAGGTCTTTAGAAAAGGTATATTCTTTCTGCATTTTTCAGTTAAATGTATGTCTGCCTAAAGGCTAGACAAAGGAAAGGTGAATCATGAATAGGGAAGTATATATGTGGTCACAGAACTGAACACTCAAGGGAATCAAAGGGAATGAAGGCAAAAGCCTGGATTTCATCACAAAAGACATTTAAATGAGACTGTAAGAAACATGCCATCAGGAAGATACTCTGGCAGGAAGGAGAAATCAGAAAGTATACATTTCTCACTGAGGACTCACAGGTATTGGGCAGAAAGCAAAAGATGTAAAAATAAATGTGAACAAGACACCCCCCTCCCCCTGCCCTCCGCCCTAATACTTTTTATGGACGAAAACCTCTGTAAAAGTGAACTGAGCAACAGGACAAGGGCGACATGTCACATCCATCTGGGTCAGGTTGTACCTTCAGGCAAGACAATCAAGGACTCTGAAAAACCACTGCCAGCCTCCCAGGTAGCCTGAGGGAAGGACCACTGTGACAAGGAAGAAACATGCTTCCGAGTGAGGATGAGTTAACCATGTCCTAAGAAGAGAGCAGTTGCTTTCCTGGAGGTGTTAGTGCTGACAGACCTCACGCTTTTCTGGAGCCCAGAAAGCGTCTTAGTTGTAACCACTGGGAGCCTCTGCTATCCACACTGAGGCTGAGTTCCACCACCAACCCGTGCTCCCTTCTGGGGGTGCTACTATGCGGGCCGCACAGTTGGAAGAACTACCAACCTCACGATCTGCTTCTAGGAAGTACTTCATCAGTATTCTAAAGTAATAAAGTTTCGAAGAAGCTGACAGGGAATAAAACAGCCTAAATGGCCCTGACAATACTCAATAAAGAACATCTTTTTAGGGGCGCCTGGGTGGCTTGGTCGGTTAAGCGCCCGACTTCGGCTCAGGTCACGTTCTCACGGTCTGTGAATTCGAGCCCCGCGTCGGGCTCTGTGCTGACCGCTTGGAACCTGCAGCCTGTTTCAGATTCTGTGTCTCCCTCTCTCTCTGCCCCTCCCCTGTTCATGCTCTGTCGCTCTCTGTCTCAAAAATAAATAAACGTTAAAAAAAAATTTAGAACATCTTTTTAGTTTTATCCTCTAATTACAGGAATGACTATGCAGTTAAATTTATGTATTTATTTTTTGAGTATTTTTCCTTCCTTCTTCTCTCACCCACAATTCCTTTTCTCTTTTTACTCCACAGAGGCCAAGTTTAACTACATGTAAAAGTCTCCAAATTTTCACGACAGACTACACCTAGAAATGAAATAATTGATGTTTTAAAGATCATTTGTCAGAATTAGAAATCACTGACAGAGGAAGTAATTTGGAGTAATAGATGTGTGGATGGATATTTATAAAGATTCAGGTCCAGGTTGCTGGGGGAAAGCCTCTCTTAGAAACCCAACATGACTATACAGGGTACAGGGCCATCCATATATGACAACTGTGTTTTTGTCATATTTTTTTTTCACTCTATAATCTGTGTCTAAGCCTTGTTGATTATTTATTGGAAGGGACTTTATATGTGTCTTTCTTTCCTCCTTCCTTTCTACTACAGGTTTTGACACTTTTATAACCTCATACTTAAAATATCTCTGACTCATTTCTCTGCCTCCAAAAAATACATTCTGTATATTTCTATCATACTGATATTTATTAAATGTTGCTTTTAGCATATTGTCAAGAACCTACAATGGTTATCCATGTCCTCTATGGTTTTCAAGGAATTCCACATATCATTCCCATTTTACTTATTTTCCCCAGCACAAATTTTCTTCAGTCAAACCAGTTTCTAGACTGTTTCAGAGTGTGCTGCTGGCTTTTCTCCACCAGAAAGACCTTTTTCTTTCAATGTTTTCTGAATACTCCCACATGTCAAGGTTTGGCCAAGTCCTAGCACCTTCTTTATTCTCGATTTAATTGATTCTCCTTGTTGAGCTACAATCATAGATTACACTGTACAAGTTTACGTTTCATTATGTATGAGTGTTTCTTATCCACTAGCCTTTTCTGCCCTACTATGTCTGTAAGTTCACTTAAGGGTAACAGAGATAGTCTGACCTGTGGGGGGTGAGGGCAAAGACACCAATAATATTCATGGTTCAGTATTTGTTAAAGTAAATGTCAACCAGAAATCTATGCTATAAGATCTTGGTTCACTTTGCTGTAGAGGACTTTATGTAGAGGAAGAGATAGTAATATTAACTACTACTGTGAGGGAACACAACTAAAGAATCCGCTCATTCGAGAAAAAGAAAACAATTAGAGGATGTTCTAAAATTATCCTCAGCTTCTTATCTCTAAAAGGAATTGTAATCTACAATTGCATTTTCTTTTGCATATTATAAGAGAAGCTCTTTTTTGAATATAGTCCAACTATAATTTTAAGTAATGTTTTATATGCTTTAATTCACTTCATCTTGTAGAAAAGTTGTTATGCACTATATATAAAAAAGGCTTTCATGACTTGATACTAACTTATCTTTTCACTATCTGGACCCTAGGTTGCTTGCAAAAATAATTATTGTTAAATAAGTAAGCCTCTGCTGCCTCTTCACTCTGGTGCACACTTCAAAGAGTTGCCTTTGAAAGAAACAGCCACATTTAGAGCATCTATTTTTGTAACTTTTTATTTGGGGTTCATATTAAAACTACTGCAGCTTTTCTCTATCCGTGGTGACTTACTACCGATGGCATGTCTCTTCAGACTGGTAGTCACATTATTTCTTAACGTACCTCACTTTTGGCAGTCTGTAGGATGACTGCCTCTTTGGAGTGACCCCAGGTTACCTGTAGGTAATTTTATGTAGGCAATGCAACTAATACGTTACGTTACCATCATCTCGAGTACATCCTATTATGCAAAATCCCCATCTAGTCCTTTGCCTTGATTTGGTAACACAGAGAAACGAACCTTACTTATGTAATTTTAACCTCTTCTGATCCACCTTCTCCTCTCCACTCTGTCTGCCTCCTATGCTTGCTTCAATTCCTTGGTTTCCCCTGCCATGGGGATCATTCTTTAAAGTCTATTTACATGAGCTACTTACGTGAGGCTCTCAGATTATCCTTTTTTTTTTTTTTTTTAATGCTTATTTATTTTTCAGACAGAGAGAGACAGAGCATGAATGGGGGAGGGTCAGAGAGAGACGGAGACACAGAATCCGAAGCAGGCTCCAGGCTCTGAGCTGTCAGCACAGAGCCCGACGCGGGGCTTAAACCCATGAACCGTGAGATCATGACCTGAGCTGAAGTCGGACGCTTAACCAACTGAGCCACCCAGGCGCCCCTCTCAGATGATCCTTCTAACACAGCCTCTACCAAACAGTCTTACTCTCTTATGCATACTAACTTTTGGTTTTTAACTATATTAAAACACAAGCATCTCTGCTCTGGGTTCAAGTTAGTACTTGTGTTCTCTCTCTGTGTTTTCTCCATTGGCTTGAACGCTCTTTAGAGGAGAATGTTGTATCATATCTACCTTTCTCTCTCTCTCTCTGTTTATCTTTCCAACCATGGCTTGCACAGCATTCCATATACATATGAGCACACATTTGTGTTCAATGAATGTTGGTCCAGTTAAAATGAAGAGTATATATATATTTAAAAGTTTAAGAAAAGAAAATCTGTAGTGTGTTTCTTCAATTCACTGAAAGTCCAATGATTTATTTAAGATGCTAAAGGCGATTTGTTTTTATCTATTTTTCCAAGTTTATTTATTTATTTTTAGTAATCTCTGTACCCAACGTGAGGTTCAAACTCATGACCCCGAGATCAAGAGTCATATGCACTTCCGACTGAGCCAGTGTGGCACCCCCCAAATTTATTTTATTAGAAGCAGTTGAGAGGTTCATTGTCTACAATCACCAACCTCAAACTTGATTTTCCTATTGAACATTTGTTGGCAGCAGGGAAGCTACTGAAGCTGCTGAAGAGGCATTTTGAACTAAAGCAATATTCTTACATTTCACGGATGTAATGCTAGGATGACTAGCATTTCAATGTTATTCATATCTGCTTATGTGAGAGTCATGGACAACTTGCCTCTATTATTAAGGCACCATAAGGCATAATTGTATCTAAATGATTCAGGAAAAAACCCACACCAAACTGTTTTGCTGAAATCAACTTATGTAGTTGAACAGTTATTGTGTACTATTAAACAGTTGGCACATTGCAGATCTTTGGCATGTGAAAGCCAATTTGGGTTTAGACTTATGTTGTTTAAATGATGCCAATGTGTACTTCTCACCTTCTTAAATATATCAAAATTCCTCAGGATGCCAAAGAAAATCTATCCTCTGGGAGTAAAATGTGCCAATAGCTTAATGGTACATGGAAGCATTACTAGAAACACTTGAGAGAGGGGGAAAAAGACCTTTTTCCCACTAACTGACTCAGGTCTCATAAGTGAAAATGAATTATAGCTCTGGAAATTACCTGGTGAACTTTAGGCCAGATAGCCAAATCAGATAATGCAACACAAATTTTGGAAAGATGTCTACATAATTCCTTCAACTTTATAGCCTCTGGGCCTAAAATTGGCTTTCTTGAAGCTTCTCTTGGCAACTGTGTTTGCTATTTTTAAAGCTTGGGGGCAATGCATGTCCAAGAATTCGGAAAGAAAAATTTTCTTCATTTTCATTTTCAGAATCGGGGTAATGAATGGTAGTAATGATTAAGGAAATGGGAACTCTATGATAAATATTTAGATAAATAATATGCTGTATGTTCAAAATAAATAGAAATGTTTACACTGATCATGCAAGTTATGGATTTGCTTGTGGTCTGGCAAGTATGTGCTTGTTTTGTATAGAGAGAGTAGGAAGTTTAGCAAGCAATGAATATAACCTAAGATATTTGTAGATAAACAAACATGGCAGTTGAGTATCACTATGTATTGGTGTTTTCAACTTCTTTTTTTTTAAACTCAAAAGGTCACACAGTTTTAAAATGATGGTAACACAGTACGAACTTCTACAAGAGATTCTGTAAAATGAATCATTATTACTAAAATAAAAATGACTAGATTTCACTTAAAACAAAGTAGTTTGTCACTGTTAACAACACTGGACACCAAAGAGAAAGACTGGAGAAATTATTGTGAACGTATTGTACCTGTCAAGGAAATAATTTCTATGGGTCTACCATGACAAAATCGTATTTGAAATAGCCTGAAGATAGGACAAATCACAAATAAAAAGTTAGTAAGTGCTGGGCGCCTGGGTGGCTCAGTCAGTTAAGCATCTGACTCTTGGTTTTGGCTCAGGTCATGATCTTGCAGTTGGTGAGTTCAAGCCCCGTGTTGGGCTCTGTGCTGACACTTCAGAGCCTGCTTGGGATTCTCTCTCCCCACTCTGTCTGCCCCTCCCCTGCTCACATACATGCTCTCTCTCTTTCAAAATAAATAAATAAACTTCATTTAAAAAGTTAGCAAGTGCTGGGGTGCTTGGGTGGCTCAGTCGATTAAGTGTCTGACTTCGGCTCAGGGCACGATCTCACTGTGAGTGAGTTCGAGCCCTGCATCGGGCTCTGTGCTGACAGCTCAGAGCCCAGAGCCTGCTTTGGATTCTGTGTCTCCTTCTCTTTCTGCCCCTCCCCCACTCACCCTCTGTCGGTCTCTCTCTCTTTCTCAAAAAATAAACCAACATTAAAAGATAAAAGAATAGAAGCATTTGGGGGGCTCAGTTGGTTAAGCATCCAACTTTGGTTCAGGTCATGATCTCACGGTTCATGAGTTCGAGCCCCACAACAGGCTCTGTGCTGACAGCTCAGAGCCTGGAGCCTGCTTCAGATTCTGTGTCTCCCTCTCTCGC
Source organism: Neofelis nebulosa (assembly GCF_028018385.1). NCBI lineage: Eukaryota > Metazoa > Chordata > Mammalia > Carnivora > Felidae > Neofelis > Neofelis nebulosa. The sequence continues at coordinate 86,059,105 of NC_080791.1, read as the reverse complement.
TGCTCCTCTCCCACTCATGCTCTATCCCTCAAAAATAAATAAATGTTAAAAAAAGAAATTAGCAAGTGCTAAAATACAACAGTGAAGAATAATTCCTCTGATATCCACAATAAATGTCAATTTCACATTTTTGAAAATAAACATAAGCAGACAGTGAAAGCTACAATTCAATGCTGTACAGTCATATATATTATTTTTTCAGAAATCATCAGGCTTAGAGAATTTTAATTGTCTCACTATATTTTCATTTGTCATGCCTTATTCAGTGTAAACTGAAACATTCCCTGTTTGTCATTAAGAATGTTCATGTATAAGAACAAAATAACTAGATTTTTCATTCTTTCTTTTTTTTTTATTGTGGTGAAAAAACATATCATGCGAGATCTACCTTCTTGACAAATTTTTAAGTGCATAGTACAGTATTGTTACCACAGGCATATAACCATCGTGTGGCAGATTTCTAGCATTTCCCCATTTCCCCACCTGCTAGCTAGCCTGTGCCAACCACTATTCTATTGCTTCAATGAATTTGACTACTACAGATACCTTATATAAGTGAAATTGTGCAGAATCTGTCTTTCTGTGACTGGCTTAATTTTTATTTAGCATAATGTTCTCTAGGTTCATCCATGTGATAGCATATGTGACAGAATTTCCTTCTTTTTTTATGACCAAATAATATTCCATTGTATGTACACAAAAGATTTTTTAATCCATTCACTCATCCATGGACATTTAGTCTGTTTCCACCCCTTAGGTCCTACGAATAGTGCTGCAATGAACATGGGAGTGCAAATATCTCTTCAAGAAACTGATTTCAATTCTTTTGGATAAATATCCAGAAGTAGGATTGCTAGATCAAATGATAATTCTTTTTTACATTTTTTTGGGAATCTCCACACTATTTTCCATAGAGGTTGCATGATTTTAATTCCCACCAGCAGTGCACAAGGGCTTTAATTTCTCCACATATTCACTTATTTTTTTGGTAGAGTTCCCCACTGAAACCATATGACCCTGGGCTTCTCTTTGTTGGGAGGTTTTGAAAAATAATACTTTATTTATTTATTATTATTATTATTATTATTATGGCCATTCTACCAGGTGTGAGGTGATATTTCATTGTGGTTGTGATTTGCATTTCTCTGATGATTCGTGATGTTGAGCAGCTTTTCGTACATCTATTGGTCACTTGTATGTCTTCTTCAGAGAAATGTCTATTCAGTTTCTCTGCCCATTTTTCAGTTGGGTTATTATTTTTATGGCTTTTGAGTTGTAGGAATTCTTTATATATTTTGGATCTTAAGCCCTTATCAGATATATGATATACAAATATTTTCTCTCATTCAGTAGGTTGCCTTCTCATTGTGTTGACTGTTTCCTTTACTGTGCAAAAGCTTTTTAGTTTGATGTAGTTCCACTTGTCTATTTTTGTTTTTGTTGCCTGAGCTTTTGGTGTATAACCAAGAAATCATTGCCCAAACTATTGTCACAGAGATGAGACAAAAACCAGTCCCTTGGGCAGCTTCTTGAAAAGCCAGAACATTGGCTATGCCCTCTATTCCCTTTTCCCCTGAGGAAGGGGCCACTGAGCTGTATAGGTCTCTGTTGTACTACTGGAACTCTGGAGCAGCAGCATGTCACCCACCTTTTTTTATTTATTTAAAATGTTTATTTATTTTGAGAGAGGGGGAGAGAGAGAGAGAGAGAGAGAGAGAGAGAGAGAGAGAGAGAGAGGTGGGGGAGGGGCAGAGAGAGGGGGAGAGAGAATCCCAAGCAGGCTTGGAGTTGTCAGCGCAGAGCCCCATGTAGGGCTCGATCTCACAAACTGTGAGATCATGACCTGAGCTGAAACCAAGAGTCAGCCGCTTAACCAACTGAGACACCCAGGCACCCTACCAACTCTTTTTTGTCCTTTGTGGCCCTCAGGCGTCTAGGGTATGCTGGGTCCCATTAGTGCTCTGAGGGAGGCAAGACAGAAGCTAGTTCCTCAGGATGTCCTCTCCACCCCACTCCCTGTCAAGAGTCAGAACATAGGACTTAGGGTCCAGGTTTCTCTTTTTCTTTCCAAGGAGAAGCCAGGAGGTGGGGGTATCCTCCAGAATGCCTGGTACTGTACCAGGCAGAGGACTATGGTGAGAGGGTGCTGTGGGTTTTCCTACTGGCTTCGGTGCAACTGGTTTTGAGCTCACCTGGGGTGTGGGAGTCTCTTAACGGGTTTCTAGATTTCTCATCAAGAAACTGGTCCTTGTATTATTGATGAGTTGGTGTCTCTGTGGGAAGAAGGAGGGTCTGGGGCTTCCTATTCTGTCATCTTGTTGATATCACTATAAGACTTTTCTTAAATTGGCTTTAAAAAAAAATTTTTTTTTAACGTTTATTTATTTTTGAGACAGAGAGAGACAGAGCATGAACGGGGGAGGGGCAGAGAGAGAAGGAGACACAGAATCTGAAGCAGGCTCCAGGCTCTGAGCCATCAGCCCAGAGCCCGATGCGGGGCTCGAACTCACGGACCGCGAGATCGTGACCTGAGCTGAAGTCGGACGCTTAACCGACTGAGCCACTCAGGCGCCCCTTAAATTGGCTTTTTAATATATATATATATATATATATATACATATATATATATATATATATATATATAACTTTTATTATATATTGACCATAAGCATTGGAGGGGCAGAGAGAGGAGGAGACATAGAATCTGAAGCAGGCTCCGGGCTCTGAGCCGTTAGCACAGAGCCCAACGCGGGGCTCGAACTCACGAACTGCGAGATCATGACCTGAACCAAAGTCGGACGCTTAAACAACTGAGCCACCCAGGCGCCCCCTTAAATTGACTTTTTAAATAAGATAATCTCACCAATTAATAGCCACTAACCTATCTGAAGATGGACAAATTTCAGTCAAACAAATAGTTCTGTAGTCAGTGTGGCTGAATTATATGTAGACAAGGCAGAAGAAAACATAAACATTTTTGATAAGAGCCCTCATTTAGGCTGTGTCACACACTCCCACTCATAACTAATTTGATAATTCTGCTTATGCCCACTGATTCTATGATAGAACTGACTGGATGTATAAGAAGGGTAGCCAGTGTTTGAATTTTATTAGCAAATGGGTCAATTCATTATGTAAGTGAAGCAGTTATGCAGACAGAAAGCCCCAAAGCTTTCTCACTAATATAAATTACCATGATAACCAGTAAAAGGGGGAGTAGAGTATAATGAAAAGTGGTTTTTTTGACACCTGAAGTCTAATTTCTTGTATGGCACTATTGATATCTACTATTATTTTTATTAGCCATTTTTTTCATGGGTGACATTTTACACTTCACTGCTAAAATAATTATCTATTATTTCATATTATATTTGCAACACTTCTGTAAGAACCTCAGAGCCCAAGGAAAGGGACCCATGTATGTTTTTATTGCTAACTTAGTACATAGATACTAATTGCAGAAACAATCTGCGTGGAGACAGAGGAGGTTCTGTACTGTTAATGTGGTGTGGTACAGCAGTCACAACTGACGGTACACGTTATGTCTTCTACAAACTTCAAAATCTATTGCATTTCTCACTTTCTTAGCCTTTACAAATAAATAAGCACATTCTAAAATTAGCTGTAATTATAACCTTTTGTTTTACTGGTTAAAAAAAAATCTTTTGGGTTTGATTTTCCTTTGAATTCTGGTAGAGAATGAGAGTCAAGAATTACTTGAGATTCTTTCCTCTATCTGATAAGAGTAGTCTGCGCTTTAATATAAATGAATAATTCTATAACTTCTCTCTATTTGTTAGGAAACAATTCAAATAGAAAGCCCAGCGTGCCTCCCTAAGATTCAGGGTACTATTTATCATGAGGTAAGGACATTATATTGTAGTCTTTCAATCCAACTTTAATTTTGGTTTCCAAACAACCTATATCTCTTTTCGAGGTTAAAAGCACCAAAAGTACACATGGACACTAAGGAAAATCTTAAAATTTCCTGAAATGCATTAAGCCACCCTATTTATATACCAAATATCTTGTTTGTTTATGATGGTCTACATCATTAATCTAGATAAATAAATGTAGAAGTGAAGGGAGCTAGGTTTGCCATGCCGTCCATTGCCCAGCAACCAAAGGTTACGATCGTTTCTGCAGCAGGGTGGTGTGGTGTGAGACTTGGGGCTACCATGGCATATGCCATGTTCTGTACCGATACTGATTCAGACAGGAAGAACCTAGGAACTCACATTTACTCTTGGTCAACAGGGCATGTTTGGGGTATTTACTTTTTCAACAATGTGCTTCCCTAAAATGTTCGTGTTTGCCACAATTAGGTGATGGATACACAGAAGCTTCTGTAGAGTCTCCATGTGTTCGAAATACTTAATTTTTTGACAAAAGTGTAAGCGCCCACTAAGTTAGTTATATGCCTAAATTCTTTAAAATCAGTTTTTGAACTTTGAAAAAAATTATCACAGTAATATACACTTCTAATAAACAAATATCCTATAAAACCTAACACAAAATATATGTAAAGCAAAAACTAAGAGTGCCCCTCCCTACTCCTAACTCCCTACTTGCATTCCTTGAGGTAACTATCCTTCCTTTTAACAGATTATATATTCTTTATTATCAAAGCCATTTTTCAGAATGAACAACTATGTAACTATATATATCATCACGGCAAAATATTTGATAAAAGACATCAAAAAATGTAATATGAGAAAAATGATAAAATAAAATCATTTTTCCCTCTTTATTAACCTAGTATTTGAACATTATTAAAGATATAAAACAAATGGCTTTTAAAACTTATTTCACCATTTTCCCATTGTTGGAAGTGAAGTTTATTTCTTAAATTTTTAAAAAAAAAAAATTTTTTTTTTTAACGTTTATTTATTTTTGAGACAGAGAGAGACAGAGCATGAACGGGGGAGGGGCAGAGAGAGAGGGAGACACAGAATCAGAAGCGGGCTCCAGGCTCTGAGCCATCAGCCCAGAGCCCGATGCGGGGCTCGAACTCACGGACCACGAGATCGTGACCTGAGCTGAAGTCGGACGCTTAACCGACTGAGCCACCCAGGCGCCCCTTAAAATAAATTTTTTTTTAATGTTTATCATTTGTGAGAGAGAGAGAGACAGAGAACATGCAGCGGAGGGGCAGAGGGAGAGGGAGACACAGAATCGGAAGCAGGCTCCAGGCTCTGAGCTGTCGGCACAGAGCCCAATGCGGGGCCTGAACTCACAGACTGTGAGATCATGACCTTAGCCGAAGTTGGTCACTTAACCGACTGAGCTACCCAGGCGCCCTGAAGTTTATTTCTTTTATCAGCTTTTGTCTATTAGCTTAAAAAAATAATATCATAGCAATAATCATGCTTGGTTTAAAGTAATGGGCATTATTGGGTGCCTGGCTGGCTCAGTTGGTAGAGCATGCAACTCTTGATCTCAGGGTCATGAGCTCAAGCCCCATGTTGGGTGTAGAGCTTACTTAAATAAACAAACAAACAAATAAATAAAGTAACGGGCACTATTATTTTAGAGATAGAGGAGACTGTTCAAGTGAAGAAATATACTGGAAATGTACAAACTGGGGGCCATTCAACAGATGTGTACCTGGAGAACCTATTCTGCATGCACAGTGCTACGTGGTGTTTGTACTAAAAGACATTTAAGATGTGTGCTCTGCCTGGCATCAACCTGCCCAGGGACCATAGTGATTCACTACTTGAGTCTCAGCTTATTTATTACTCAGTTGGGCATAATTCCTGCCCTGAGAGTCAGAGTTTACTAGTCTTTGGTATTCTGTAGTAGGTACAGTGAAAGTGTAAAGGCAAGGTAGACACATTTACTACATTCAATGACAATAATTGTGTGGAAGGGAGGGACCTCTGTCCAGGAATAAATGTGAACACAGTTGCTTTTGTGACTAGGTCTCTTTAGAAGTTTGGAATAATTTACAAATAAAGGAAAAATCCTTTTGACATTCAACAAAGGTGGTTATTTTACTTTTATTCTTTAAGGTGGAGTGCTTTATTAGAAAGAACAAGTGACCTGATTCTCTTAAGTCCTGGTTCTATCATAAACTAGCTATCCTGAGCCAATAAACTGCCATCGTTAAGTCTCAAATTTCTGTGTATAAAGTGTAATTAATATCTGCCTTACTTTCAAAGTTTTAGTTAGCACTTATTGTGTGTAACATAATATACAATGAATGAGAATGCTTTCATCTTATTACTCTGTGAACAAAATCCTTGTTTTACATGTGCTCACTTCAAAGGGGAAAAGCACTCTAAAAATAAAGCTCTTGGGGCACCTGGGTGGCTCTGTCGGTTAAGCATCCAACTCTTGATTTCAGTTCAGGCTATCATCTCCCAGTTCATGGAATTGAGTCCCGCATTGGACTCCGAGCTGGCAGTGTGGAGCCTGCTTGGTATTCTCTCTCCTCTTTCCCTTCTCTCTCTCTCTCTCTCTCTCTCTCTCTCTCTCTCTCTCTCTCTCTCCTCTCCTCTCCTTTCTCTCTGCCCTTCCCCCATGTACATGTGTGCACTCTTTCTCTCAAAATAAATAATAAAATACATTTAGAAATAAAGCTCTTTTTTTTCCCTGAGACCTGAGCTGAGGACAGAAATATTGAGGTATATGTTTCTTAAGGCCTCAAAAGTCAATCCCAGAATTTACAAAATTGGAGCCACTTGTGCTTGGTCTTATGTTACAAAAGAATATTTTATTTTGAATAAGAGACAAGGTCAAGCCTCAAAAGATATAGCTCAAGTTTAGAGAGTCCAAGAAAAAGTATTTTCTACCCAGAAATTGAGTTTATCATAAATTATACTTTTGTTTTTTGTTTGCTAAGTAACATTACAATATTAATGTGCACATCAACATGTTAGTCTATTCATAACAGTATAACATGGTGTAGTGGTTGTCAAAGTGTTTTTTTGAACACTGAATCTGTATGATAGGAGTTATACAAAAGAGGGTTTTATAATCAAGTGACTTTGGGAAATGCTACATTAAACTAAGTTACGTATTTTTTCTTGTTCCTTTAGGATTGCTATGTTACTTTAATTCTGAATCCCTAAGCATTATGCTGAGTTTCCTCAGCTCATTTGACCAGAGAATGCTTTGCTGACTTGGTGCATCTGATAGGAACAGTGTTACACAGCATGCATTTTGGACATGCTGGCATATCCTAGCCTATAAGATTAGTCACCAAAAATCACAAATGATTCCAATATTGCTTATATTTCCCTTTTCTTTTTGTTTTGATATTTATTTTTGAGAGAGAGAGAGAGAGAGAGAGAGAGCGAGCAGGGAAGGGGTAGAGAGAGAGTGGGAGACAGAATCTGAAGCAGGCTCCAGATTCTGAGCTGTCAGCATAGAGCCCAGTGCAGGACTTGAATTCATGAACCGTGAGATGATGACCTGAGCTGAAGTTGGACACTTAACTGACTGAGCCACCCAGGTGCCCCTATATTTTCCTTTTCTATGTGCTCCCCTGCACTGCACTTCTGCCCCTCATTTCTTCCTTTTTTAAATTGTTACAATACTACCTCACTGGTCTCCTTTTTTCCACTCCATTCTGCATGTTACCTAAGAGTCAACTTCTTCAAATGTGCCATTTTCAATAGGCCACTTTCTTTGCTGAAAAGCCTTTCCACTGTGCCCTAATTTAGATTCCTTAATCCTATCTTCAGTAAAACCCCGATCAGATGTTCCCAGCCTGCTTTTCTTTTTTTAAATTTTTTAACGTTTATTTTTGAGAGAGAGAGAGGTTGTGAGAGCAAGGGGGTTGGGCAGAGAGAGGGAGAGCCACAGAATCCACAGAATCTGAAGCAGGCTCCAGGCTCCAAGATGTCAGCACAGAGCCTCACCCGGGGCTCAAACTCACAAACTGTGAGATCATGACCTGAGCCAAAATCAGACACTTAACTGACTGAGCCACCCAGGTGGCCTTCCCAGCCTGTTTTTCTAATTCAATATGCTGTTTTTCTGCTACCAAAAAGTTTATTCACTTTCTCCGAATCTGCTCTCCACTTTTCCATATCTCAACCTCTGTTCATGTGTTCCTGTGGCTGAACTACCTTTTTTCCCAATTCTGTTCATTTTGCCAAAGTCTTTTTGATATCCTATCCTCCTTTGCTAAGCCTTCTCTTGGAATCTCTGCCTTTTTTGAAAGGGCAAAAGAATGAACATTAATTTTTACTGTGTGCCAAGGACTTTTCAAGGACTTTGCTGTGCATTAAAAATTATTCCTTTGGGGGCGCCTGGGTGGCTCAGTCGGTTAAGCGTCCGACTTCAGCTCAGGTCACGATCTCGCGGTCCGTGAGTTCGAGCCCCATGTCGGGCTCTGGGCTGATGGCTCAGAGCCTGGAGCCTGCTTCCGATTCTGTGTCTCCCTCTCTCTCTGCCCCTCCCCCGTTCATGCTCTGTCTCTCTCTGTCTCAAAAATAAATAAACGTTAAAAAAAAAATTATTCCTTTGATCAGCAAAATTGTAAAAGCATGGTGAGTGGTACTTTTACTGTTGCTTGACAGGATGGACTCCTCATTGACTAAGTCAGGCCTAAAGGAGCGGAGTCCTTAGCAGTTGGGCCCAGACACCTCCCAAGACTAATGGTAGCAAAATGTACCACAGCCATCACTCCAACCACCACATAAGAGGTTCGAGGAAAAGAGGCTAAGAGTTATGGGGCCACTTTGTGGGAAATACAATGTTTATAGTGAGAGAAGATTCTACTCTGTAAAGCTAGTGCAAAGGTGCTGTTGGAGCTCCAACAGACTGGCTGTAAAATGAAAAGATTGGCATTTAATTCGCCACTAGACAGCTATGTAGGCAGAGAATGTGCTCATCCGTCCCTGTGCCTACTTGAGCAAGGCAGAGAGAACTAGGGAGGACTGGCAGGGCAGACAGAGGGGCAGTGGAGGAAAAGCGTGCATTTCCACGGGTTGGCCTAGTGAGGACGTAGGAAAGTCCCGTGTGACATGTGGCAGGCACGTTTCAGTCAGCTCGCTGGGGTACTACCCCAGATGATGTCCTGCTTGGCAAGGGAAGCCCATCAGTAAGAGGCTGGTGAGGCGCACCACTGTGGGCAGGAGAGGAGGTGGAACAACTGCTGCATTCTGACGTCAGAACACACCACGGTGTGGACAACCAACCCTACGGTGCCCTCTGAGACACTCAGATATCTAGCCCTCGGGAGGACCAGCATTTGGATGCCTGCCTCAGAGGTAGTCAGAGAAATAGTCATAATCAACAGGGGACCCTAAGAGTGGCCGGCTGTGTAAAGAAACACATACTCTGTTACCACTCCATTCTCCCCGACCGTATAAGTTGGAGGAACTGGGCCTTATGAACAGGAGAGAAAGCCCAAATCTTCATAACCAGACTCTATTCTCTAGTACCTTCAACTCCTCAAACGGTGACGATCCCAGTTTAAGCCTGCATTGAGTAAAGGGCAGATGAGATTTTAAATTGCACTTAAGATTAAAGTTTTAAACAATACGAATTTTAATAAACATGTGACCCCAAAGTCGTTAAATAGGACAAAGATATACTTAAGGAAAAGATTTGACAGTTGAAAGCCACCATGAGAACAAAGAAAATTGTTTAATGTCTATACTTCTAGAGTTGAGCTTCCTCAATAAACTGGCTAAATAAACAGACTGGCCTTGACTCTTATTCCATACATATGGAACATTATACTCCGGAGTAAAAAAGAAAGTGGAGGAAGCAACTATCATGGCCTCTGGCCTTGTTACTTGCAAATTTAACAAATAATGTTAATGAGAATTATTAGAACCTATCTTGTTGGCAATTTTAAAGCACAGGTGTCAAGGGGTTACATTACATATTGTCTTTGAATTCCCCTATTTTGGAGGGATGGGTTAGACAAGTTGACCCAGCAACTCCTCCATTATAATTAGTCAAGATTTTATAATAGCCATTTTAATTAAAATAGTGACTATATTAGCAGTTATGATTACAATGAAGTGGTTGCAGTCCACATGAGTATTGTACACAATTAAATGTGAAATCGCCTTTAATAAGGGAGATAAAAAGGAAATAAAGTCAGCATTATAGTAGACATTGGTTGACACTCCCTTATTCCCTGCCCCACACTATTTCTCCCTAGTCCGGCTTTCTCAAGGAGAGGTCCAAGCACATACCAAGAATACAACAGAGGTGACTGGTAACAGGGGTAACTTCCATTCCACTTCCTTGTCTGTGACAAAGAGGTCTGGGGTCCAGCTCTATCATTAATTAGCTGCATAACCCTGGACAGGGCAATGCAGAGTGAAGGCTGGAGGAGACACGTGCAGAAGGTTACAATTCTAGGAGTATCCACAGATTCCCTCTGCTCTTCATTTAATCTCTCCAGTCCTTTGACATTACTTCATAGAGAAGCCTATATATTTCTAGTTCCTTTTGATGCTCTGATTATATCAAGGCAATCACCTATTACAAGTAAGTACCCAAGGTATCTACAATCAATCAGTATCTTATCTTCTAGAAATCTGCTTTAAGACAAAGACTCCTGGGGTGTCTGGGTGGCTCAGTTGGTTAAGCAGCTGACTCTTGATTTCAGCTCTGGTTATGATCTTGAAGTTCATGGGACTGAGCCCCTTGTTGGGCTTTGCACTACCAGTGCAGAACTTGCTTGAGATTCTCTCTCTCTCTCTCTCTCTCTCTCTCTTTGTCCCTACCCGCTCATGCTCCCCCCCCCAAAATAAATAAACTTAAAAAAAAATTAAAAAAGACAAAGACTCCAACACTGCACAGTGATTATAATTATGACTTGCTTTTTCAGCGAATGTGTCGTTTATTCATTCCTCTCTTTGTTCTCCAGTAAGGATCTCTGGGAGCCAGACTGCCTGGGTTTGAATCCTCAGTGTGCCCTTTACTAGAGTGACCTTGGATACCAGTAGCTTCATCTGTAAAATGTAGATAACAATGGCACATACTTCATAAAATCTTTTGAGGATTGATGAATTAATACATGTAAAATGCTTAGAACAGTGTCTGGCATATCAGATATTAGCCAGTATCTTATTATTTATGGGTAGACTGGGTTTAGCCTGCAGGCAGTTTGATGGGTGTCACATAGAAAGGCCCAGCACTTGGGATTTCATGTTCTATGACTGCTGTTTTGAAATTTTTTAAAATTTATTTATTTTGAGAGTGAGAAATTGGGTCTGACATTCTTAATAATTGTATCTGTAGATTTGTGTTCTATAGATGGAGTCTGATGGGACAGTGGAGCATGTAAGGAGGGGAGGGGACTTGGCCTCTGTATGTAGCGTTCCCTCCTCCTGGTCTCCCACTATGGGTTTTCCACTGCCTGCTCTGCCATCTCCTGGGGCTTTAGCCCCCACCACTCTCCCATTCCCTGGCCTCCCTTTCTAGTGCATGTTGTTGCTCTCTGCCCCTGTTCAGGGCCTAGGTTGGTGCGGGAATGGTCAGGGTTGGCATGCACCCCACATCTTGAAGTAGAACACGGAGGCAGCTGTCCTGCCTAGGGTGGGCAGTATCACAGAGCATTTGGGGGGCGCTGGGAAGGGGCAAGCTTCTTGTCACCTATGATCCATTGTGGAGGTTGCAATGTGGAAATTGTCATGTTCCAATGTGGAGGATGCAATACCCACCCGATGTGGGTTGGGGCAGTGAGGCTGTAGGAAAGAGAGAAGACTGGCTCAACTTTTCCATCTCTGGCCAAGGCACAGTGTTATCAGTCTGGTGGCTGGCAGGAGGGGAACATGACATCTGATGGGCTGCTTGTACCCCCTTTCCTCCCTCAAGTCATAGGGAGAGGCCCCAGGGCATGCGAGATTCTGTGCTCTAAGAGTATCCAAGTGCCTGAAGGAGCATGACCTAAATTAGCAAATGGAAACACTACTGTAGGTTGGGGCAGAGACCATGGAAGAAAGGAAAAAGCTTCATATTTTAGTACTTTTTAAAAAAGTTTGTTTATTTATTTTGAGAGAAAGACAGTGTGTATACAGGGAAGGGGGAGAGAGTGAGAGGGAGAGAGAGAATCCCAAGCAGGCTCTGCACTGTCAGCTCAGATCATGACCTGAGTTAAGATCAAGTCTGATGCTTAGCCATCTGAACCACCCAGGCACCCCATATTTTCCTACTTTTAATAGCACTTTTTCTAGTTTTTTGAACAAAGGGCCCTATACTTTCATTTTCATGGGGCCCTACAAATTATGCTGCCTGGCCTGCCTGCAAGGCTTACTTTCTTCCAAGAAAGCTTTTTATCTATCTATCTATCTAATTTATTTATTTTTTTATTTTAGAGAGAGAAAGACAGAGAGTGAGTGTGTGTAGGGGAGAGACGCAGAGAATCTTAAGCAGGCTCCATTCTCAGCACGGACCCCGACTGGGGGCTTGATCCCACAACCCTGGGATCATGACCTGAGCCAAAACTAAGAGTTGGTCACTCAACTGATTGAGCCACCCAGGCACTCCTCCACAGGAAGCTTTTAAAACAGGCACTTTTACTAGGCATTATCACTGAGAAGTCACAGATGCTAAGTTATTAAACTATGGGAATATAAACAATGATAATCACAAACACTGTTAAATTTTAAAGTGAATGACTCTAATTAAATTCATTCTAGCTCAGCATTTTCAAGATTACCATTCTCCCCAATCCGTGTAGTAGAAATCAAGTACTGCCTCCTTCCTGAATTTTCAAATCTTAATGGTTAACTTTCTGGACAAAAGAATAAACACTGAAAACAGACAACAAAAACAGTATTTTAAAAGTTTTCTGTGGGAAGTCTTCTCTTACTTCCAGTGGACAACCTGGGTAAGTGTGCTTTTTATCTGAGGAACGGTTCAGTTACTTAAATATATGAAATACTGTGCATGTTTATATGCTGACGATACCAACTACAGTTAAATTATAATTTTCCCCAATAATATACTATGGAGCAACAACCTATTGTGAAAGCTTCTGATGATGGGACTGTGTATCAGGCTGAGATGGGGATATAATGGAAATGAGGAAGGCAATGGAGAGGGTTATGGTATCAGTCAGGGAGCAAGTAGTAAAGGTGAACTCGGGCTTAGAACAGCTAAGAAGTGATTGCCAAGTATTTAAATCATAAAGGCTGAAAGATCAAGCCTGATAAAAGCAATAAAAATAAAATCAATAGTACCATGGTTCCAACGAACTGTAAACATGTTTTTAGTTCAGTCAACATTTTGGTGTTTTCATTTCAATATTGTTCTCAATCGAAGCATTTCATCTGAGAAATGATTTGCTCATTTATATTTTCTGATTGATTAATGTCCCCAGGGTGCTGCCAAATTAGAATTTGCTACCCCAAATATTCTCCACAACAAGACTTGCCACTGGTTCAAAAGTATGCTGAATGAAAGAAGGCAAATCCAGATTCCAGCTGAGCAGTCGGGAAGCATCATCATGGGTTGAATGGAAAATCAGGAGTTGAATGCAGTTTTAGAAAACAGATTTTTTTTTTAAGTGCCAAAATAGTGAAAAATTCTAAGAAACCAAAAGCAGTGTTGTGGTACAGTACTAACTATATTTGCTATAACCTATGTTGTAGACCATAATCGTATAATTTTCTGTTTCTTTTAATGGCAACAGGTTAATAGCCACAAGGAAAATCTTGCATACCAAGATCAAAAGGAACCTATTGGCATAAGGCATCTTGGCATCAGAGTAGATTTACACATGCTGACATGTCAAAGCCTTGAAACAGAAACTTCAGAACTTCCTCATGAATGCTGAAGGGAAGTCATTGACTTCACACTAGCTCAAAAGTACATCTTTCCAGGGATAGCATTCAACCACACAAACAACAAAACTGGGCAAACAAAGCCTGAATATGTACTTGGAAATGAAAGTCAAGCAGAACAAAATATGAGTCAGCTCCCAAAGCTGCCACGTTTCAGATAAGAATCCAAAACTAAATACAAAATAGGGAGGTATCAAGCATATTGAATAGAGATTTTGACTGATGGGGCAGCTTATGCATTAGCAATAGCCCCCCATTCTTGTACCACGATCACAAACTCCCCTGGCCTGGCTTCTCAGGTTGGGCAAGAGAGCCAGGGGAACATGATTTCATTCCATCTGGTCCTTGGCACTTATCTTCTTTTTGCTTTATCTTGCAGTGCGAATCTGCTCATGCCCTGGTGTCCTCTCCAACTTTTCTTCCTACTTATGGTGCTTATGTTTCTTAAGTGCGAGGGTTCTACCTAGCATGTCACAGTTAGGACCGGGCACTGATGGACACTTTAAAAGGGCAATTTCAATGTTTACTTGTTCTGTTGAGTGACCTCAATTGGTTAGTTAGTACTATTCTCAGTTAAGGTATTAACTGTTTCAATGTGTACAAATTTTACCACAGGACTTAAAAAATTCTAAAGTTTTATTATTCCTTACCAGCTACTCCTTTGCTTAGCAACCGAAAGACACTTTCATTCCTTTTATCTTTTTTTTTTTTGGCCTGACTAGAGCACAAGAGTGCTGGAGTGTATGCCTGCATCAGCGGGTTACCACTTCAGTACAATTCAAGCAAACCAATTTGAAAAAGTGCCAAACTATTTTGGGATTGGGCAGACAATAGTGACCCTTCATGATTCCATGAATAATGTAAACAGGGAACATATTGCTGAGGTCAAAGAAAAGGAAAAAAATTAAAAGTAATTGCCTAGAGAGAAAAAAAGAGGTGTAAGATTTTAACAGGGCAAACAACATTCGAGATGGAGATCACACTCTGTTTACACATTAAGGGTAGAGTTTTTGCTTTTCTAGTGGCAAAATTTTAATTATAATTACTTGTCTTGAATGTTTCTGATTTGACAGTCCCAGGACTGTGGTGTGTTTAACTCTTCCTTTCTGCTTTCTCTATTACCAAGTAATTGTCCAGTTAAATAGGTGATGTAGTAGTTAGTATAACAAAACTATGTCAGAACTTTGAATGAACACTTGAAAAATACAAAAAAATTTTAGGCCATTCTAGTGATTGTTCAGTGTTGTCTCCTGATTTTTCCCAATATTTTATTGTGAAAAATTTCAAACCTATAGAAAAATTGAAAGAATTTTTTAAGATAACATTCATATAACCACATCTGAATTGTACAACTTTTTTTCTGTACTCAATTTATCATCTCTGTAAACATCTATCCAGCCACCCATCTATTTTATTTTTGGTGAATTTCAAAATAGTTTGCAGATATCAGTAGACTTTACCTCTAATGACTTTGGCATGTATACCATTGGCTAACATTTATATTTATGATTCTTTTAAAAAATAGGTTTATTGCAGTATAATTCATACACTGTGCAGTTTACCCTTGTGGTTCCTCTATATAACAAAACTTTTAGTGGAGTTGAACCTTTTTTTCCTTCTCTCATTATTATATATGCCAAATAATTGTGGCAGATCTTCTGTTAATAAACACACAAAGCTGTAAGTTTTGGAAAGATTAAATTTTCAGATTTGGAAAAGACCTTCCCCTCCAACCCTAATCAAATGAGGAATTTCATTCCTAGAATGATAGACAACATCATTATAACCCTCAAGTTCAAATCTGAGCCATTTACATAAATGATGTTTCACCTATAATGATTCCACAAAAACATGACATTGGCTGACCACTCGTTCAAATACTACCACAGTTTTGCACCTATTCACAGGTAAAGATTGTATTTTCCAAAGATAACTGCACAGCACCACCCATTCCACATGCTCTTGTACAAAGTGGTCTTGTAAAGTGTGATCAAATGGCAGCAAATGGCATCAAATTAATTCCTTTCCCCTTTAATCTGGGTGACTGTTGCAACCAATGGAGTATGACAGATGTGATGCTTTATAATGGATCATAAAAGACCAGGCAGCTTCTACCTTGTTTTCTAGGACACTCACTTTTAGAAGCCTGAGCTGCCATCTAAGGAGTTCAACTGCCATGTAAGGTGAGGCCTCCATGCTGTGAGGAAGCCCAAGCCATGTGCTCTAACGGCTACATATAGGTGCTCTGGAGGACAGCCTCAACTGAGGTCCCAGCTGATGGCTGGCATGCACCACTAGACATGGAGTGAAGATACTCCTAGTTGATTCCTACCTTCAGTCACCAAATCTTTCCAGCTGAGGACCTATCTATCATGGAACCGTCCATCCATGGAGCATACTGCTGTGTCCTGCTCAAGTTCCAGATCCACAGAAGGCTTACATATAATAAAATTACTGTTTTACTCAGTAAGTTTTGTGGTGGTTTGTTTACACAGCAATATAACCAAAACAGTCATTCTCTATTTCCCACCCTACAAAGCAAACCAAAAAGCACTCATGTCTTTAGAAGAAATATATAATTTTTGCTTGGCAGATTTATTTGCATACAGGAAGTACATCAAAAGGATCATATACCATGATCCAGTGTGATTTATTATAGAGATGCAAGGATGGTTCAACATCTGCAAATCAATCAATGTGATATACCACACTAATGAGATGAAGGATAAAAATCAATAGCAAAACCCCCAAAACAATCTGATTAAAAAATGGGCAGAGGAACTGAACTGACATTTTTCCAAGCAAGACATGTAAATGGCCAACACTACATGAAAAGGTTGCTCAACACTACTAAATATAAAGGAATTGCAAATCAAAAACACAATTGAGGTATCACTTCACACCTAATAGAATAGAATGGCTATCATCAAAAAGACAAGAGATAACAAGTGTTGGTGGGCATGCTGAGAAAAGGGAACCCTTGTGTATTGTTGATGTGAATGTAAATTGGTGCAGCCACTATGAAGAACAGTATGGATGTCCCTCAAAAAATTAAAAATATAACTACCAGGAATTTAAGTAAAAACTTAAAAGAAAAAGTTATAAACAAACAAATAAATAAAAGAGATGGTTCACTTTGCCTTAAAAAAAAAAAAAAAAAAAAAAAAAAAAAGAACTGCCATATGATCCAGGAATTTCATTCTGGGTGTATATCTAAAGGAAATAAAATCACTATCTTGAAAAGATATCTGTACTATCATGTAAGATTGCAACATTATTTACAATAGCCAAGACATGGAAACAACCTGTGTTCACTGACAGATGAATGGATAAAGAAAATGTAATATGTTCATATAAGTATATATACATATGTATATGTACACACATATACACATACATACTGTGGAGTAGTATTTAGCCATAAGAAAGAAAGAAATCCTGCCATTTCTGACAATGTGGATGGATCTTATAGGTATTATGCTAATGAAGTAAGTCACACATAGAAAGGCAATTACTGTTTAATTTCACTTATATGTGGAATCTAAAAAAAACTGAACTCGTAGAAACAGAAAACAGATTGCCAGAGGGGGGACAGTGCTGAGGGAAATGGGGGAAGGTAGTCAAAAGGTACAGACTTCCAGTTATAAGATAAATAAATACTGGGGATGTAATGTGCAGCATGGATGCTATGGCTAATAGTACTGTATCTTATATTTGAAAGTTGCTAAGAGAGGAAACCTTAAATGTTCTCATTACAAGAGAAAATAATTCTGTAACTGTGAGGCAATAAATGTTAACTAAACTTATTGTGGCAATCATTTTCCAATATATTTTTTTTATTTATTTTATATATTTTATATATTTCCATATATATTTTATAAATATATAATATATAAAATATATTTCATATATTTATAAATATATAAACCTTAAACTAATATAATGTTATATAACTATTATATTTCAATAAAACCAGGAATAAAAGAAATATATAATTACTGTTAATCAGCTCTATCTGCATATAGAAAATATCTTGCAAGTTATCACTTCAGGTGTTTAATATTTATGCAGGTAAATATAAAATGCTGTTTTAAGAATTGCATGACATTTGTCAATCAGTTGCAGCCATTGGCTGGACAGTAATATTAATTGCCTACATTAGGAAATAAATACAGAATAAACTAACATGTTCAAAAAAGGGATTTTAGTTGACTGTCAGCTCAGTATGAGTCTACTATGGATGTGGTTACCTAAAAATCCAATAGATTCCCACGTCCATAAACTCCTTTTCAAAATAATACTTTTATTTTTTATTTTTAAAGTTTATTTTGAGAGAATGTGTGTGTGAGTGGGGAGGGGCAGAGAGAGAGGGAGAGAGACAACCCAGAGCAGGCCCCAGGCTGTCAGCACAGAGCTCGATGTGGGGCTTGAACACAAGAATGGTAAGATCATGACATGAGCTGAAACTAAGAGTCGGATGCTTAACAGACTGAGCCATCCAGGCACCCCCAGAATAATGCTTTTGAATGTATAAAATAAAATACATAAAATACACTAGTTTACAAAGGAAACAAATTGCATTGAAATATTATCTAATAATAAATTCATTGATCCTATTCATTTGATATAGGAATAACTTTGCTTTTAAAAAAAAATTTTTTTTAATGTTTTTATTTATTTTTGAGACAGAGAGAGACAGAGCATGAATGGGGGAGGGTCAGAGCGAGAGGGAGACACAGAATCCGAAGCAGGCTCCAGGCTCTGAGCTGTCAGCCCAGAGCCCGACGCGGGGCTTGAATTCACGGACTGCGAGATCATGACCTGAGCCGAAGTCAGACGCTCAACCGACTGAGCCACCCAGGGGCCCCTACTTTTTAAATTAACTATTAAATAGTAAGAATAGCAGTAGGCTTCATACATACAGCAAAGGAAATGAATATAAATGATATTTCAAGATACATGTATAGTTACAATCTTACACGAAAAAAATCTGTGCTAACGCTAATTGTGGTTTATTGCCTATATTCATAATTAAGAAAACATTAAATTTCAGTGGGAGGTTAGGAATATAAAGAAGAAATTCTCTTCCACCCAAGTTCCTGGAACACCTATGTTTTGTCCATGAATTCTTTGTTCTTAAATTCCTTCAATATAAAACAATTTATGATTTCATGGGCTTATGGCATTTGTGGCCTCCTCATTCACTTTTTCCTTTCTTTGCTGCTGCTTATTTAACAAGTTGGGGAGAAAGGTTAGAACAAAAAATGCATGATAGTCTAGACTGGGGGCAGTTTTTTATGTTCAGAATTGTCTATCATCTTCTTACCATTCAATAAAATCTCACCCATTATTCCAGGCCTAGTTCAAGCCCTGCTTTCTCTACTAAGATGGTGTGATCCATAAAGACTTCTCCATTCTCTGAATTCCTACTACACTCGGAAGGCAGTTAACCCTCATGTTAGAATTTAATTAATCTCTATTTCATCCACCATCAGTTTTGTCTCCTCATCAGCCAGGGAATTTCTAGAAATTAAGAGTGTTTGACATTTTGTCTTACCTGAAGCACACTGCTAAGAACATTGCAGACACATGTTTCCCTGCTGTCCAGCTGTGCAACTCACTTATATGGCTATGGGAAACTGAGACTACATGTATTCTTTACTGTCACTGTCAACCATAATGGATCACTGAGGATGGGCTATACAAGGTGTATCCTCGCCACTAACAATAACTAACTTACGTGGCACTTAACTATGTGCCAGTTACTCTTCTAAGCATTTTGCATAATCATTTAACCCTCTCATTTAGCCCCATGATGTAGGTACTATATTGATCCTTATTATACAAATGAGGAGCCCAAAGCACAGGCAATTAATAAAGAGATGGAATTTGAAACCAGGCATTTTTTCCCAGAGCTAGAGCACTTTACCACTACACTGCACCACTACTCCTGACATTCATAAATACAAGAAATCCTTGTATATCCCTGCAAGTTTAACATGAAATCACTCATCATATAATTAGCTTTTCTTCCACTGAACTCCTATATCCCTTGACTGGATAATCGTTAACTCAGCCCTTGTACTGGCAGAATTTTATTACAATAATTGCAGCTACTATTTACTGAGTACTTGCTATATGCCAGAACCTGGGCTAAGTGATTTCATGTATACTTAATCTCTGTAACAACCTTATGAGACAGGAAAGGAAACCTAGGCTCACGTATAGTAAAGATTAAGTAGTAAAAGAACAAGGATTCTAAACCAAGCCTATCTTAATCTTTATTTAAAGCACGATGCTTTGTCTTATTTCTACAACTGGGTTATAAATGCCTTAAAGGTAGGGATTGTGTCTCATACTTGCTTGTTGATTCCATAATACTTTGAATGTCTTGGTCCTTTGAAAAAACATTTCTTGACTGATAGATACAATTCACATTTCACAGAATTTAGCCTGGTGTAGTATGAAAACTTTGGGATCTCTCATTAGCTGTGTCTTTTGGGAATACTTAAAGTAATCCAGATTTAGCTTTCTTGTCATTAGAAGGGGGAAAATATACTTAATTACAGGAGTGTTTAAAAGGCAGGAATATTTGTAAAATACATACTAGTGTCTGCCACATAGTAAGTACTCAAAAAACAAAAGCTAGTTTCTTATCCCCCCTCCCCCCACTTTTTTAAAGTTTTATTTATTTAGAGACAGAGAGAGATGAAGCATGAGTGGGGAGGGGCAGAAAGAGGGGGGAGAGAGAGAATTCCAAGCAGGCTCCATGCTGTTAGTGCAGAGCCCACGTGGGGCTCAATCTCATGTACCATGAGATTATGACCCAAGCCAAAATCAAGAGATGGATGCTTAACTGACTGAGCCACCTAAATGCCCTCTTACCCCTTCTTTGAAATTGTTTTTTGGTCAGGTCTACAATGATTGATTTTAGTATACAATTTTGTAAAAATGTTAATCTTTCATCCTGCACTTGCGATTTGTAATACTTAGTCTAATTCCTCTTTTTTCTTTTTCTGAAAACCAGCTCAAATGATACATATTATTTTATTATTATTATTTTTAAAGTTTATTTATTTTGAGAGACAGAGCGAGTGAGCAGGGTAGGGGCAGAGAGAGAGGGAGAGAGAGAATCCCAAGCAGGCTCCATGCTGTCAGCATGGAGCCCAACATAGGGCTCAATCTCACAAACCATGAGATCATGACCTTTGCTGATATCAGGAGTTGGAAGCTTAACTGACTGAGCCACGAGGAGCCCCAATATTAGTTTATTTTAAATCAGAGAAAGACTTCCTTTCTGAGCCAATGAAGTCATTCTGTCTCTACGGTCTATCAAAGTGGTTACTGTGAGCAAATATGAAAGAAATGTAAGAATGGCAGAATAATGGTCCCTCAAGTTGTCCACATCCTAATCCTTGGAACCTGTCACATGTAACTTTACATACTACGGGGGAATTAAGGTTAGAGATGGAATTAAGATTGCTAATCAGTTGATCCTAAAATAGGGAGACTGTGTTTATTCCAGTGGGCCCAACGTAATCACAAGGGTCCTTAAAAGTGAAAGAGAGAGGTAGCAGAGAGAACCAGAAATGGCAGTGTAAGAAGGATTCAATCTAACATTGCTAGCTTTGAGGAAGGAGGAATGGGGTCATGAGCCAAGGAATACAGGTTGCCTCTAGAATCTGGAAAAGGCAAGGAAATGAATTCTTCCCTAAAGCCTCCAGAAGGAACTCAGTTTTCCTGACCCCTTGATTTTAGCCCTTTAAGACTCATTTTGGATTTCTGTCCTCCAGAACTGAAGAAAATAAATCTGTATTGTTTAAGCTGCTAAGTTTGTGGTAATTTCTTACAGTAGCAATGGGAAACTAATACTGTCTGTAAATAATACCACAAATTTGGAATTATGGAAAACCAAGTATGTCACTTAAAAAAAAAAAAAAAAGCTCTACTCATGATCCCAACACCAAGAGTCACACATTCCACAGACTAAGTCAGCCAGGCACCCCTATATGTTGTGGTTTTAAACAACTATATGAATAATAACAATGATATTTCTCTTGATTACTTGGGTACTTGATACTGGGTATAGAAGTCAAGTAAAATGCAATATAGTAGAATTTATCACATGGATTCATTAATAACTTATTTTTAATTAGCTGGATTAGAGACAAAAATTTTTTCTTTGCAATTCATTCTTCAGTCACTAGAAATGTCTTTCTACTTGCAAACACATTAAGATAAAAATAAGGAAAGAATTTTAATTACAATAAGAGAGATTTTTGTTTAGGCAAAGAAGGTTTTTTAAATAGTTTTTTTTAATGTTTTTTTTATTTTGAGAGAGAGCATGCATGCACGTGGGGGAGGGGCAGAGAGAGAAGAGAGAGAATCTCAGGCAGGCACTGTGCTGTCAGCCCAGAGCCTGATGTGGGGCTCGATCTCACAAACTGTGACATCATGACCTGAGCTGAGATCAAGAGTCGAACACTTAACCGACTGAGCCACCCAGGTGCCCCAAAGAGAATGTATTTTTGATACCATTACTCCAAAATTGAAATTATATCTTTGGCTAATTTGTACTAAAATGTATTGCTTGCTTCTCAAATCCCTTCCCTTACCAAAATTAACTACTTTTACAAACATGAAACTTCTTCTCAAATCTTACCAGTCTCTTCTATACTATCACAGACTTTGGTCATTCCTAAATCTCTTCTTATGGCATCTGTACTCTGCCTGGAATGTTTTTTCTCTTCTCTGCCCATTCAACACAAACTAATCTTCTCTAAGCATCCACAGCACTAATGTTCTCTAACTGCATTTTAACTTCTATTGTGCATTATTCTGTATTATTTGCATATTATTCATCATTACTTCAGGTTTGTATGTTTTATTTCCCTGTTAGCTCCTTGATGATTGATGATGGTTGATGGGTACATAGGATTTATTATGTTTGTCTCTACTTTATTTGTGTGAAGCTTTCTATAATAAAAAGTTAAAAAAAAAAACAACCAAACAAACCTAGGGAGATACTCTTGTATCACCAATGCATCCTTTCAATTTCTAGGTTTCTCCTTCCCTAGCAGTATAAGGTTGGTTGAGTTGGTTTGCCTCTAAAGCTATACCTCTTTTGGTTGAAGAAATGTGATGTAAAAGAAAGGTATGATACTATGCCCAGAGGCTCATGGCCTTGACTGACAGCAGATTTCTATAAACTGGTATGCATCATTCAAGATAAAACTTCACTATTACTCAGTAATGAGAAGCACAAATAATTCAACTCACTGCTTGTTTATATGATCTTTGAAAACTCTGCTTCAATGCTATTGATATAGGATTCTTTGTTAACATATTTCTGGAAAGAAATGATTGACGCAGAAGGTTTTCATCAACATTTAATAAAGAAAAAGTTAGAACCTACAGTAAAACTTACTATTGCTAGTTTATACTATAAAGTATTAACAACACAAAATGTTAATTAATTTCTAATTCTCTATTCTATTATTTAGATTTCATGAAGGTTGATTGGACTTGATCCATCATTTTACGGAAAATTAATTATTTCAAATACATGCACCACTTTATGCAACCTGCCTGATTTGCATTGAGGAAAATTCAGCAGAAGTAATTGAGGCACAAGCAAATACTGGCACTGACTGAACTCAATTTTCATTCCAAATTTCTGCAAAATCCCAAGGCACAACAATATCAGATGCAAGGGGGAAAACAAACAAAAGCAATGTGAAAAGGGAACATGAAGAGAGAATATTACAAGAATCAGAGAACAAAGGGATTGCAAAACTATTTTAGTGCCATAGATGAGCAGTGAGGGCTTCATTCAGGCAAGGTGGAATAAGATATCATATGGCATCCTGACAATTGATGTCTTCATTTAAATGTAAGAATTTACATTCTAATTAGAAAGAATTTACATCTTAATCAGAGGCAGCTGTATTATCTTGTTACTGTTTTTTTCAAAGGTAATGAACTAAAGTACTGCTGTGCTTTTTCAACCAGAAACTAAATAGACAGCATCCAGTGTTATTTTATAGCTTACCTGCTGTAAGCCGTTATTAATATTTTCAAAGATTAAATTTCTAACTAAAATCTTTTAAAAATTAAAATTGTATTTGACATTACTAGAATAGTATGATAAGGACTTATTTAAAGTGTTTAAACAAATCCCTTTCTAACTTGTATTTTAAATATACTTATCAAGCTAATAGAAGCCTCTTATGATTTATTAATATAATATTGTTTTCATTTGGGAGGATATAGAAAAGCTACTAAGCAGATATGCATCATATTTTAGTGAAGCCCTGTGGTTCTTAAACTTACAGGCTATAGGAGATAATTTAATGCAAAACTTTACCTTATAAAGATCATTTAAAGTGTATTCTTTTTCTTCCTGTGATGTTTAACAAGGAAGGAAAACAAATATGTATAAAAGGATAATATTTTGCTTGTTTTGTGCTATTTTGTTACTATCACATTAAGAACACTTAAAAATGTAATGTTTCACAAATATACACAATTCTGATGGTGTCCAGGATTGCCATATTAGTGAAATGAAAGAAAATAATGCATTCAAATTCATACTGTTCTAGTCTAGGTTGTTTATAATGATGGTAGCTAGACTTGGGTATTGGTAGTTGGTGATATCTTTGCAAAATCAAGCCCATCATTCATATGAGAATCAGCATGAGCTCACTGACCCATGGTTTAGAAGAAATTGGGCTTGGCCTAAAAGAAATCAAGCAGGAGAAAATTACAAGTGTTAATAAAAATGTAAAATGCCACCTTTGTCCCTAGCACCATGCATTTTTAGGTTATTGATACTTATTTTCATCAGCTGCATCATTAATACAAAGTTGTAGTATGGACCAATTTTCAATATGCGGTTTATGATTTAGTTCATTATGTAATATAATTTTTTATTCAAGGGAAGGGAAAGAAAAATAATAAAAGACTAAAGCTGTATCTACTGGTCTATTTTAAATGAATAGCATGGTTAATTTGGTCAAAATATTTGATTTAACAAATCAGAGAGTCTAAACTAATTCCAAAGTACAGATTTATCTTTATTATCATACTGATTTTCTGGATCCATACATATAAAAAACCAGATCACATGCAAATATGCTATACTTTAATAACAATGATCTCAGGTGGATAAAAAATTATGAAATTAATTTTAAGGTGGCATTTTCCTAACCTAGGCCACTCTGATGACAAAGAAGTGATAATTATTAGTTCACTGGTGCTTTTTCTTGTAGCCCACTAAAGACAATTTATAGAGGAAATGATTCAGATAGGCCTGACTGAATTACTAGCTCTGAAAGACGGCTTTATACTGCTGTCAGAAACCGTCAGCCCACTTCTGAAAGGTTGATTTGTCAATGGCTCTTCTGTGTATGATTTGTCATAAGGGTACCTAATACCACATAGTATACACATAGCCTTCATTCTCAAAAGTATCCCAAATATGTTTTTGATTATCCCTAGCTTCTATGGAAATTGTTTGCTTTTTCATAAAGAGTATCTGAAAATAAAGTACATTTTGCTACATCGATGTATGATTCAAGTGTGATATGATAGACTGAGTTATAGTACATCAGAGTAGTATACCTACCTTCACCAGTTCTCCTTGTGTCCCCTTTTACTGTAACTATATTCATTTCCAATCTAAAGGAGCATAATAAAACATAATATATGACTCCTCTTGCTCTCTTGTTTCCCTTACCATTTTGGGCTTGGATATCACAATTGTTTCTTAAATAGACTCATACAATTCCTCCCTCCTGGAACTGACAGCCTGAAGTCATGGGTTCTAGTCTCCTCTATTATACTGTAAGCTCTGTTAGTTACATGGTGTATTACAAGCATGGATTCTAATCCTGATTCTGTCACTATCTGGGTCTTGTTTTCCTTATCTGTAAAATGAAGAGGTGTGAAAAGTTTATTTCAATTGTCTTTTCCCCTAAAATCAAATGTCATTCTTATTCATTGTGTGTACTTATTGTGTTTTAGCTATTTCATGCCTATTAACATATTATTCTTCCTTCAATCCCAACCCTAAATACTTTTTGCCTTTCTGCCCAACCAAATCCTGTTCCTTTTTCAAAATCCCTTTCAAGTCTCATCTTTTCCACAATGTGGCTTTACTATAATGCTAGCCAATGATAATTTCCCCCCTCTCTAATTCGAACATTCAATAAATATTTATTGTCTACTCTGAACCAGCGTGTTGGGGGGTGCAAGAAATTAATAAGAGAAACATGGCCCCTGTATTAAAAGAACTTAACAATATAATAAGATAAGAAGCTAGTAAAAAAACCTGAAGATTATGAATAGTACAAGGCAGGCAACAAACAGCTTGCAGAGGGAATATGCACATGTACATTATTTATATAGTACAATCACAGAAGGCTTATTTCCTATAGTATTCTTGGCATACAGTGACAACTAATAATTTATTATGATCTTGAATTGGTATTTGACTTGTCCTGAGTATAAATCTTGTTTCTCAAACAAGACTGCAGTAATAAGGACACTTATTTTTGTAGCTAATATAAACTGAATATTTAACATGCACCAGTAATTGTACTGGGCAATTCACATGTATTTTATCATTTAATCCTTAGAAGTAGGTAGGAATTTTTATTATTATCTCATTTTACTCAAGATGAGGAAAAGGAGGCTCAGAATTAGACTGGGATACTTGCTTAAAGTTGGACAATCACTAAGTGGCAGAATTGGGACTAAAATCCATGGTGTCTGGAAACACTGAAGTGCTTTTTATTAATTACCATGATAAACTCTTTCTTGGAGACAGAGATCATATTTAGTGGTTTTTAGTATCACATACCAGGCACTTAACACTTACTTGGCTCTTTCAGTAGGCATTAAACTTCCCTGGAGGCAGCTTCCTTGTTCTTGCATAAACTTAATTGGCCTCCGAAGACTTTTCTTGGAGACAGAGCCCTTGGATTGAAAATTCTGAGTAAAGGTATTTCAAGTCTACTTTCTACCATGGCCTCTCATCATCTTGTTTCCAAATGGCACCAAGTTGTTGTATGCATGATGTTTTCCTACTCAAGACATTTGGTTTTATGTGAACCCTACACCAACAATTGCCTATTTTGAGCTTATACTCTCACTCAAATGGTTTGACTCAAATACTGGAAATATTCAATGATAAGATGTATAGATCAGAGAATTGTTACACAGTAAACAATTTAATAAAATCAATTAATCAAGCCCCCCCCCCCTTCACAGAGTTGGAGTTAGGTTTCAAATATTTTAAAGACCAAAATGATGTGCTGTCAAAGAAAGTTTATATTTTAATTCCAGATAAGAAATTTTTATTTTCTTATAAGATAAGAAAATTTTATCAGATAAGAAATTTTAATTTCAGATAAGAAATTTTAATTTCTTATCTATATAAGAACAGGAAATAAGTCACATTTTTATTTCAAATATAATTGTGAATGCCAATGACACCTTTCCTTGCACACTTACTTGATTAGTTACACTAACAAGCGAAGACCTTAGGCACAGGTAATGTAGCTTAAAGAGTAGCTTAAATGAGGGCACCTGGGTGGCTCAGTTGGTTAAGCATCTGACTTCGATTCAGGTCACAATCTCATGGTTTGTTGAGTTAGAGCCCCATGTCGGGCTCTGTGCTGACAGCTCAAAGCCTGCTTCAGATTCTCTCTCGGTCACCCTCTGCCCCGCCCCCACTCACTTTCTGTCTCACTCTGTCTCTCAAAAATAAACATTTAAAAATTAAAAAAAAAAAAAGAGTAGCTTAAATGAAAGAAGTATATTTGATTCATAATGAGCTTCAGCAATTTTATTGTGGTTTTCTTAGGAAGAAGCCAGAAGTTTACTAGATTCTGTAACTCTATTGCTTAAACCTTCTTTTCCACTGCTGGAAAAAAAAATAACATCATCTCCCAGGGCATTTGTACTGATGTACTAGAGCTTAAAAAAGCACCAGTTTATCAATTTATTGACTCTTATCTTTCCTGGAAATAATTGTAACTTCTTCTCTAGATCTGGCAAGATTATAGTAAGTAAGTATTTTGTTTATTTAGCTTTATTGAGGTATAACTGATACACAAAAAATTGTACTCACTTAATGTCTACATCTTGATGATTTTGGGCATACACATATACTTGTGATTATATCACCACAATCAGAGCACTAAATATAAAATATAAAAAGTTTGTGTTCTTTCATAGTGGAGTTTTTGTCTTTTTTTTTCCTTTTTTTTGGTAAGCACATTTAACATGAGACCTCTCCCCTTTCATATTTTATTTTTTTATTTTTATTTTTTTAATTTAATTTTATTTTTTTTAACATTTATTTACTATTGAGAGACAGAGAGACACAGAGTGTGAGCAGGGGAGGGGCAGACACAGAATCTGAAGCAGGCTCCAGGCTCTGAGCTATCAGCACAGGGCTCAAACTCACAAACTGCAAGATCATGACCTGAGCCGAAGTCAGTTGCCCAACCAACTGAGCCACCCAGGCACCCCTCCCGTTTCATATTTTAAAGTGTACAATACAGTATTATTAACTACAGGTACTATCTTGTACAGCAGACTTCTAGAACTTACTCATCTTTCATAACATGAATTTTATGCCCATTGAGCAACAATTCCCCATTTCCCCCTCCCCTCAGCCCCTGGCAACCACCATTCCATTCCCTGCTTCTGTGAGTTTGACAAGTTTAGATACCTTATATAATATTTAAATGAAAATGTCCTTAGTTAAGGAAATAATGTGACATTGTCAATAAAAACTTGAAATCTTTCATGCAATAATCTGCAATGTGGACAATATACTTGTAGTTAACGGAGAACTGACTGTTTAAATTATGCCTTGAATAACATGCTACTAAAATTTTAAAATCTAAATTTAAATGTCAGAAGTACATTCCATGGGCTTAAATAAAAACATCTGAGGTAAGATAGAACTCTTTACTGGCTCCGTGGCATTTCAAGAACAAGGAAATTGCCTAGAGGATAACAGTAAGCTTAACAAACAGAAAAGGAAGTAGTCAAGATACTTTTAAGATGAATAAATGAGAAATCAGAAAACAAACAGATTAATAAAAACAAAGAGAAGGTAGGAATAACATGGAGTTATAGGTTTACTATTCTGCATTACAGACAGAAATTCTTTTTTTTAAGTTTATTTATTTTGAGAGAGAGAGAGTGAGGGCGGGGAAGGGGTAGAGAGAGGGAGGGAGAGAGAGAATCCCAAGCAGGCTCCACACTGTCAGTGCACAGCCTGACACAAGGCTTGAACTCATGAACTGTGAGATCATGACCTGAGCGGAAACCAAGAGTTGGACACTTAACCAACTGAGCCACCCAGGTGTCCCAGAAATTCTTTAAAAATATAATTCAAGATGGCACAAAAACATACACTCAGGTCAACGGAACAGAATAGAGAATCCAGAAATGGACCCACAAACACATGGCCAACTAATCTTTGACAAAGGAGGAAAGCATATTTTATGGAATAAAGACAGTCTCCTTAGCAAGTAGTGCTGGGAAAACTGGACAGCGACATGCAGAAGAATGAACCTGGACTACTTTCTTACACCATACACAAAAATAAACTCAAAATGGATGCAAGACCTAAATGTAAGACAGGAAGCCATCAAAATCCTCGAGCAGAAAGCAGGAAAAAACTTCTTTGATCTTGGCCACAGCAACTTCTTACTCAACACGTTTCTGGAGGCAAGGGAAACAAAAGCAAAAATGAACTACTGGGACCTCATCAAAATAAATAGCTTCTGCACAGCGAAGGAAACAAGCAGCAAAACTAAAAGGCAACCGACGGAATGGGAGAAAATATTTGCAAATGACATATCAGATAAAGGGGTGAGTATCCAAAATCTATAAAGAACTTATCAAACACAACACCCAATAAACAAATAATCCAGTGAGGAAATGGGCAAAAGACATGAATGGACACTTCTCCAAAGAAGACATCTAGATGGCCAACCGACACATGAAAAAATGTTCAACATCACTCATCATCAGGGAAATACAAATCAAAACCACAATGAGATACTCCCTCACACCTGTCAGAAAGGCTAATATTAATAACTCAGGCAACAACAGATGTTGGCAAGGATGCAGAGAGGATCTCTTTTGCATTGTTGGTGGGAATGCAAGCTGGTGCAGCCACTCTGGAAAACAGTGTGGAGTTCCTCAAAAAATTAAAAATATAACTATCCTGTGACCCAGCAATTGCACTACTAGGTATTTATCCAAGGGATACAGGTATGCTGTTTCGAAGGGGCACATGCACCCCCATGTTTATAGCAGCACTATCTACAACAGCCAAAGTTGGAAAGAGCCCAAAAGTCCATCGATGGATGAATGGATAAAGAAGATGTGGTATATACATACAACGGAGTATTACTCAGCAATCAAAAAGAATGAAATCTTGCCATTTGCAACTATGTGGATGGAATTAGAGGGTATTATGCTAAGCGAAATTAGTCAGTCAGAGAAAGACAAATATCAGATGACTTCACTCATAGGAGGATTTTAAGACACAGAACAGATGAACATAAGGGAAGGGAAGCAAAAATAATATGAAAACAGGGAGGAGGACAAAACATAAGAGATTCTTAAATATGGACAACAAACAGAGGGTTACTGGAGGGGTTGTGGGAGTGGGGATGGCATAAATGGGTAAGGGGCAGTAAGGAATCTAGTCCTGAAATCATTGTTGCACTATATGCTAACTAATTTGGATGTAAATTAAAAAAAATAAAATTAATAAAAAAAAAAGGAAAAAAATATAATTCAAGAACTTGGGCAATGACCCCAGGTAAGTTACTTAATTCCCCAAGGCACAAGGAAGTCTACTCCCATAAGACAACTACTAGCATTCTCTACCTGGGAGTACAGCCAATCCATCCCCTATAATCCTAGAAGCAGATTAAAACAGGAAATAGTAAAAACCAAAACCAAAACCAAAAACCCATACATGGTCTATATCCACGTAAAATGCAAAAAGCCTAACCACGAATCACTCAACATTTAAACATTTAATTACCCATGGCTACTCAACAAAAGAAACTTATACCTAATGAACTATTTTATAAAGCACAGAAAAGATGACTTTGCAATAGAATTAATATCCTCAAATGGGTAAAATAGGAAGTTAGGAAAAGAATCAATTCGAAAACATAGAAAATAAGAATATGACTGTAAAAAAAAAAAAAAGTTCAATTGATGAACAGAATGGACACAACTGAGGAAGGAATTAGTGAACTAGAAGATAAAATAAAGGGATTCTCCCAGAATATAAATCAAAAGGGAAAGAAAATAAATTATTAGAGAAAAGTTATGGACACTAGATCTAGAAATTTTAACATTTGTTTAACAGGCATTACAAAGGAAGAGAAGAAAGAGAATGGTATGGAGGAAATAATTTGGGTATAAAACTGGGAATTTATTATTATGTTAAAAGACTGAAGGGGAAGAATAAGAAGCAGAAGAAATAATTAAAAACTTCCATAAACTAGGGGCGCCTGGGTGGCTCAGTTGGAAGCATCCGACTTCAGCTCAAGTCATGATCTCATAGTCCGTGAGTTCGAGCCCCGCGTCGGGCTCTGTGCTGACAGCTCAGAGCCTGGAGCCTGCTTCACATTCTGTGTCTCCCTCTCTCTGACCTTCCCCCATTCATGCTCTGTCTCTCTCTGTCTCAAAAATAAATAAACATTAAAAAAATATATAAAAAATCTTTCTTAAACTAGAAAATAGAAGAAAACATCTTTTAACTGGAAAATGAGACCTACAAATATCTAAAATAAATTTCATTTTTTAATGGTAACACAATACAATAAATCATATTGATATTAGGAACAAAGAGTGGTGTCCAATTTCACCATCATATTTAACATTATACTGCAAGTCCTGGACAATGCAATTAGATAACAGAAGAAAATACAATATATAATTATCAGAAAGAGAGAGACAACGATCATTTGTAGATCACATGATCATTCACCTGCAAAATTCAAGAGACTAAATGGAGAAATGATTAGCAATAATGAGATGGCTCAATAAAGTGGCTGGATACAAGATCAACATTTAGCATTAATACAAAAATGTAATGAAACAGAAAAAGGATCCTGTTCACAACTGTTAGAGAAAAAAGCCTCAGAAAACATTTAGGAATAAACTTTATATGAAATGTGCAAAGACTATTCACTCCTTTCACAAATATTCACTGAAGAGGCAATGGGAATAGAAGGGGAGGAAAGAAAAACAGTGATAAACCGCCCTTACAAAATATATTGGGGTAAAAATGTCAATGCAAGAATCACACCAGTAAACATAAAAACAATAAACTGGTGAGTGCAATGAAGAATTACATGGTATGTTGAGGGTATGCAAAAGAAGAAACTGATTTAGTTAGAGAGGTTGTAAAAGGTTTCCCTGGTCAGGATAAAATACTTTGGGAGCTGCAGGAAGAATTATCTAGGCAGGGGAAAATGTAAAAGGTATTTCAGGAAGGCTCAATAGCTAGTGCAAAGGCCTTGTGGCAGAAGAGAACAATACTATTTTAAGGAATTAAAACTAAAAAATAAAAAGATGTGTGGTAGGCTGTATAATGTCCTTCATGCCCTCAAAGATGTCTATGTCCTTAATCCCTGAAGCCTGTGAAGATGTGACGCATGCCAAAAAGGATTTTTCAGATGGGATTAAGTTAAGGATCCTGAGAAGGGGAGATGGTCCTAAGCCCAATGTAATCACAAGAATCTTAAGAGAAAGGCAGAAGGGTCCACGTCAGAGGAAAAGTGATGTGATGATGGAAGCAGAGGCTGGAGTAATGTGGCCATAAGCTAAGGAATGCACGCAGCCTCTAGAACTGGAAAAGCTTCCTTTCCAAATGGGTTCTCCCCTAGAACCTTCAGAAGGAACTAGTTACTGACTGATACCTTGATTTCAGTCCAGTGAGACTGATTTGGGGCTTCTGATTTCCAGAACGATAACATAATAAATTCGAGTTATTTTAAGCTACTGCCCTTGTGCTAATTTGGTACAGCAGCAATCAGAAACTCATATAGAATTAGTCACGTATTACTTGTAAAATTTAAAGAAAAAAGAAAGCATCAACAATTAATGTAGAACGGATCAATTCTTACCCTGGAATTGTATAACATTTGTGAATCATAGTACACATGATAAAATAATACATTTTTATAAAATAGGTAAATGATATGAGTCCATTAAATTTTCCACACTTATGACACACAAAGATGATTCAATATTTGTGGAACATAAAAAATTTTTTTCAATATGAGGCACCTGGCTGGTAGAGAATGTGAGTTTTGATCTCAGAGTTGTGAGTTTGAGCCCCATGTGAGTTTGGGGATAGAGTTTACATAATAAAAAGATTTTTTAAAATTTATTTTCAATAGATTTTTACCTAGTAAAATAAAGTCTTCGACAAGTTCATATCCTCAGTTGAATGAATATCAAGGATATTAGACAGCATTCCTATTAACATGAATTGTAAGATTTACCTCATATATTTATGTATATGGAGTTATATATTTCATATATGAACTTATATGTGGTATTAAATATTATGTAGTGTCATGTATAAAAATATAGCATTCTGAAAATTTAACATGCAGAATGTCAAATATCTCTGATGTTTGAGCATCACAAAAATTAATTTAATACATATTTCTTGTTGCTAGAGAAATTAATAGATGTTTTGATAATGGTGGCCTATTTTTTTCCATCAAAGAATAAATTTTAAAAATAAGACATAACCATCATTATCACTTACTAAGATAATAACTCTAGTTGCAGAGAAATTTTAACCTTTGTAATTTTTTTTGGAGAAATTATTTAAAAAAAAAATTTTTTTTTCAACGTTTTTTATTTATTTTTGGGACAGAGAGAGACAGAGCATGAACGGGGGAGGGGCAGAGAGAGAGGGAGACACAGAATCGGAAACAGGCTCCAGGCTCGGAGCCATCAGCCCAGAGCCTGACGCGGGGCTCGAACTCACGGACCGCGAGATCGTGACCTGGCTGAAGTCGGACGCTTAACCGACTGCGCCACCCAGGCGCCCCTGGAGAAATTATTAAAGTGTCAAATAGAAAGATATGGTATGTTTCAAGTTTATACAGTAATAGTTTTTTAAATCTATCTGTTTGTCTCAAGCTAAAGTTCTTAATAATAAAGCAATTAAATATAGGTACATTTACATGACTTCAGAAATCTTAATTTTTAGATCTCAGTAAATAATCTTTAAGTCATATACTACTGTATATTAAACAATTATAGTTATTTTCTTTCATCTAAACTGGAATTTGTTTCAAGTAATAAAACAGGAGTTTTGTGTCTTCTGTTTGAATCAACCACATATGGTTTTTAGTAGCTGAGATGTTTTTCTATTTTCAAACAAATACAAAAATTCACCATACTAGGACAGGATCTGAAATGATAAGGAGTAATTTGCTTTGATGCATTTGTGATAAGACGATTGCATTGCAAACTAAATGTATTATTCTTTGGATACTCTATTAATATTGTAAGCAGAACAAATGCACAGATGGCATAGGCCATAAAATGTAATTAAACTTTACAATATTGTTCCTATCAGATTTCAGAAGTGTGCTCTAGCTTAAGTTAGAGTGCTGAATATGTAAGTGCAGGTAATATTTTCAAATTTTAAGTTTTTGGGCAAATACATGAAAGTTGACATATTTAGCTATTTCATGTTATTTCTACTTCCCTACATGTTCTTGGCCTTCAGTTTCTAACAATTTGAGAATTCTTTTAGGAGAACGCATATTAACTAAAAGAAAAAGAAACAATTGTACTAATACATCTTTTTCAAGTAGAAAATACTTTGGTTTCCTTGAGAAATGCGATGTGAGGTACCAGGCACAGATTGCTACCGGAGGAACCATAGGCTTGCTCAAAGACA
The DNA here is from genome assembly GCF_028018385.1 of Neofelis nebulosa. Classification (NCBI taxonomy): domain Eukaryota; kingdom Metazoa; phylum Chordata; class Mammalia; order Carnivora; family Felidae; genus Neofelis; species Neofelis nebulosa. The sequence continues at coordinate 86,024,359 of NC_080791.1, read as the reverse complement.
GTTGGATAAATCACAGACAAGGTACAAGGTGCCTACAGAAAAGAGATTGAGGAGACAAACTTCAGAGGTTCCTTTTTTGTGTAGTTATTTTGCATTTCAGTAATGTGGTCATAATAGCAATTGGACACCTGCCTCAAATCCTCTTATAAATGAAGCAGGTTTTAAGTCTATAAGTTATGTTAAAAATAGTATATTCATACTTCGAAAAACACTGGTTAACCTTTTTGATCAATACTAATTGCTTAAAATTAGCAGTCCCACAGGATATATAAAGAGGCTACTACCTAAATCTAAAAGGTGTTAGAGCTGTTTCAAGCTCTCTGAGCATAGCTGGACAATAAAGGTCGTTCTACAGAAGTACCAGCATGTTGCGTGCCTGTCTTCATTCTCTGTTCCCCTTGCTTGGCAGTCTTGTTGACTAGGCCACTGGTGCAAGGCCTGGAAGCCTGAAGGGGCCCTAAGAGACCAAACATAGGGTCAGAGGATCCTTTGTGTGTGTCATGTTTAGCAAGTCAAGTAAACAAAGAGACTGCAGGCAGTGACTCTAGGATGTAACTCATATATGCAGCCTCCAGAGACAAACAAGAATTGCAGTTAACTTTGGTGTATTAATTCATCTGCAATGTTTTTTTTTTAAGTTTATTTATTATTATTATTATTTTTGGTAATCTCTATACCCGATGTGGGGCTCAAATGTCAACCCTGACCTAGATTGAGAGACACATGCTCCTCTGACTGAACCAGCCAAGGACTCCTGCAATGCTTAAATAAAAAGTGCTAGCAGCTATAATTTCTTGAGTGCTGTCTATGCATTTCACTGTGTGCTAAGTGCTTTACATGAATAGCATTCATTTTCCAAATAAAAATTTTTATATTACCTACTCCTCGTAACAACCTTTTGAATAGGTATTATTATCCTTATTTTATACACGAGAAAACTGAAGTTTAGAGGGGTTGAGTAGCTGACTCAAGGTCACATAGCTAAAAAAAGGTGGAGTCAATTAAAAAATCATTCATTAATTTTTTACACCCAGAATGTACACCTAACATAGTATACAAATGTAACATATGGGGCACCTGGGTGGCTCAGTCGGTTAAGCATCCAACATCAGCTCAGGTCATGATCTCATGGTTTGCGAGTTCAAGCCCCACGTCGGGCTCTGTGCTGACAGCTCAGAGCCTGGAGTCTGCTTCAGATTCTAGGTCTCCCTCACTCTCTGTCCTCACCCATTCATGCTCTCTCTCTGTCTCAAAAATAAACATTAAAAAATTTTTTAAAAAAAGTAATATATTAAATGAGTAAATAGCATATGTTATGATTGAAGGCTAAATACTAGCAAATGTCCATGACAAGGAAGAAACACCTACAGATGAAAACTATGAATGAAATTTTAAATATATATAGTGATAAATATACATAACATAAAATTTATCATTTATTTTTTAAAGTTTATTTATTTGTGTATTTTGAAGTGGGGAGGGGCAGAGAGAGAGGGGGACAGAGGATCCAAAGCGGGCTCCACACTGAGAGCAGTGAGCGTGTTTGAACCCACTAACTGTGAGATCATGACCTGAGTGGAAGTCAGAGGCTCAACTGACTGGCCACCCAGACACCCCAATGGCTATTTAAAACTTTAAAAACACCTTAGGCATGGAGATGTAATGTACAGCATAGGGAATATAGTCAATAATATTGTAATAGCTTTGTATGGTGACAGATGATAACTAGACTTATTGTAGGGATCATTTCATAATGTATAAAAATAACAAATTACTATGATGTACACCTGAAACTAACAGGATATTGTATGTTAATAATCCTTCAACACATTAGGTATTATTCAAGTGCTTGATAAGTCAGAATCAGAAAAAATCAGTGATTGAAGTCCAAGTCTATAATCCTGTAGAGAAGAAGGAAATCTAACAGGGTAAGCTAGCTGGGATAGGGATGAGAGGCAGAGAGGAGAGGAAAAAAAATCTACTCACCCCTACATTTATATCACCCTGTTGGGAACAGGGGAGAAGAAAGATGAAACTTTTCAATATATACTTCTTTGGAATGCATTTGAAAATTGCAACACAGGACATGCCCTCTAGGTGAAATTAATGATGTAGCTCTAAGGAGCATTTTGTAAATCTGACACTTTCCCGAATGAATTGCGAAAGGTCAGAATTTTAACACAAATGTCCCTATCCTGCTTCACTGAACTGTCATGCAGGGACTACTTGACTGTTCTGGACGGGGTCTTGTTACTTTCTGTCTGAGACAGGAAAACTTATTTACCTAGGCCTCAGATATCTTATACAGATCCATAATCTTTATCTTTAATTCACAAATCTAAAATATTATGAATACCTTAACTCATTTGGTGACAAAACCTGGCCTGAACTAGCATAAAGCTATTTATAGTTTTTATTAATCTCTCTTGTGTGAGTACTCATGTTTTGCTACAGAAATATTAATGCATTTGATTATGAGATATTTATTATATTACTTTTTAAATAAACACTTTAGAATAATTTCTTGAAATATTTTCAAGCATAGAAAAGTATGTAAGAATAGAAAAAAATTCTCATATTCCTCAGGTGTAGATTTCCCAACTTTCAACCCTTCACAACGTTTGCTTCATCTTTCTTTAAATTATCTTTCTTTAAATATAGGCATACTTCGCCAAACATGTCTATATACCCATAATTAGCCTTTTTCTGAACAATTGAAGAACAAGCGACATATGATTCCTATCATCCCTAAATACTCCACTGTACATTTCCCAAAGCAAGGATATTCTCTTACATAATCTCCATACAATCCTTCAAGTCAGGAAATCAACATTGATACAACACTTCCATCAATCTACAGACCCCATTCACACTTTTGTCAACCGCCCCAGCACTATTAGGACATCCATTGTCTTCTCATATTCTCAGTGTCTCCTTGCCTTTCATGTTGACAGTTTCTCAAGAATATAGGACTTTGATTCCGAAAGCTAAATATAAACCTAGGTCTATCTGATATTTCCTTCTGATTATGCTTTTTGGGCAGGGAAACTGCTAACATGATACTCTGCTCTTCAAGTGCTTCATAGCTAGGTGATGTGCCACACACAATGTCAACCCACTCGTGATGGTCACCTGTCATGTTGTTTATCAGGTTTTCCATTGTAAAGTTACCATTCTTCCCTTTGTAACTGATTAGTAGTTGATAAAGGAAATAGTCTCAGATTCTGTCAATAACCTGTTCCTCATCAAACCCACCTTAGCCTCCATCGACCACTCCCATCTGAGCTGAACACAACAATGGTTGTCAAATGGCAATTTTCTATTTCATCATTCCTTTGATGTTTATTAGCTGGTGTTCTACTATAAAGAAGAGGTTTCCCTTTTCACATATCTGTCTGTCTGTCTGTGTATCTATCTAGAGCAGTATGGACTCATGGATTTCCATTTTACTTTGTGGGTTATCTTCTGTTATTTACTTTGAAGCTCAAATTTCCCAGATTTGCCTAGAAGGGTCCTCTTCAAAGTGGCTCCTGTGTCTTTTCTCATGTCCCCATCATTCTTTGAGTACCTCCCTACGTTTTGGTCTCATGTTAAATTATCTGTGCCCCAGCCCTAGAATTAGCTATTTCACCTACAGGTATCCCCTCCCCTCTTTTTTTTTTTTTTTTTAAATTAGTGAGGGTAATATTTAGAAACCAGTATCTGGGTACTTGGGGGTGTTCCTTCAGTTGGTATTGTTTCTAAGCTTTCTAGAAGGCAAAGCTAGGTAATATATCTATTTAAGCAAGACATAAAGAAACATACATACACATACATATATGTCTATTTCTACATGTATCTGTATGTGCACCTGTGGTGTATACTCATGAGCATTTGTGTTTATTCCAAAATTACCTCTTTCAAATATCAAGAAGCATTTTCTAGTGTAGTAGGCCTCTATGAAAAATTTTATTCACCATGTTCATCTGTTACATGGTTGTATGTATTTTGATCTTAGTCTCTTTTAGCCTCAGTCCTATAAAATCAAGAAGTACTGGTCTTTTATTTTGCCTTCCTACAGCACCCACTTCGTCCTCATTCTATTTCCATGATTGTGTTAGTAAAGAAAATTCTGTTAGGGTCAGAGAATTAGGTAGGAAGAAATATAGGAAAAAGTATAATTCAGATATTTCTATGAATACAACAATGCAATTACATGTATAGAAATGTATATTTTTTTGTTCATTCCTAACACAAAAGTTAAAAAAAAAAAAACCAACCAAACAAAAAACCCCATAAATTACATGGAAAGAGTTTCAAAGGCTATTTTAATTGCTTAAAATATGCTCAAACATACAAGACAGTTGAGAACAATAAATAACTGACAGAAAGATAATGGGTTTATCTAAAATAGGCTTATATGACTAAAATTTATCATTTTAATACAAATGTATGTTTAAAGTTTCAAATTTAAGTATACTATGCATATTTCATACTGAATTAGACTAACAAACCACCCCCGCTACAGCTGGGAAGGTTAAACAACAGTATTCAAATCTGATTTAGATATAACAGCTGTTCAAATGCCAGGGCGTACTTTACTTGAAAATGTGACCATTTAGTTCTGTTAAATATAAACTGCTGTTCTGGCTATGTTCATGCATTATTTTTCCTCAAAAGTCCTTAAAAATTTTATTTTCCCTGATGTGTAGTAGAATCATACTAAAATTCAATGGGTCTTTTTCTTGAAATTAACTTTTTCTTTCTAAAGTTTCTGGGAAAAAAACAACAAAAAACTGAGTGGGACAATTCTCAATACCTCTTCTCCTATCACTTGGACCCTAGTCACCTCATCAAATGTTCTTGCCAATACAAAAATAATATAATTAATAACTGGAAGAGTGGTACTGCTTTTAACGAGACCCCGATTAGTTGCAGTTAAGTTCCTCATTTTGACTGAAACAAGTTTAGACAATTTACAGTGTAGACAATAATTCCGTCATGGCTACCTAGCACATGTGTTACATTCTGAGTTGTTTAAGGACCATTCTGAAGGCTAAAACAAAGAAATAAAATCCTAAAGTTCTCAAGAATAACTACAAATACTTCATTTAAAGAATGTGAACATCATTAAAAGTCTATGGGCTTATTTGTAAATGAGGAAGGTGGCTCATTTATTCAATTGCTTGAGACCTGGGAAAAAAGTAAGATGATTTTTTTTTTTTTTTAATTTTTTTTTTTTTTCCAACGCTTTTTATTTATCTTTGGGACAGAGAGAGACAGAGCATGAACAGGGGAGGGGCAGAGAGAGAGGGAGACACGGAATCGGAAACAGGCTCCAGGCTCTGAGCTGTCAGCACAGAGCCTGACGCGGGGCTCGAACTCACAGGCCGTGAGATCGTGACCTGGCTGAAGTCGGACGCTTAACCGACTGCGCCACCCAGGCGCCCCAAAAGTAAGATGATTTTTAAAAAATTATTTTCCAAGAGAAGCCTCCTTAATCTGACATCTGAAGGAAAACATGACTTTCTCCTCCAATATACTTCAGAAACTGAGAAGAAAGCTCTGATACAGAAACAATTTTCACTTCTGCAGGTAGAAAACAAAAACTGGAAGGGGAAACAAAAACTTACTGGTATAAGATAACTTCCAAGGTCACATAGGAAGTCAGCTGCTGTTCCTCAATGAGAAATCAGTTTAAGACTTATTCCATTCAACTTGTTATATCCATATTCAGGAAATGAAGTCTTTGTCCCTCCTTTCCCACCCGAATAGCTTTAGGGCACTAGCCATGTGTCAGAAACTCTGTTAGGCTTTAGAGATTCAATGATGAACAAGACATTTGTGGTCTCTATATTTATGGAAGTGGGCATGTAGAAGGGTAATTGCAATGCAGTGTGATAATTGCTATGATCCAGAAAGTACAGGACACTGTGAGAGCACAAATGAGTGGTATCCAATCCAGACTTGGTGTGGATACATCAGAGAAGGCCCAGAGGAGGTAGTGACATTTTAAACCACAGCTTGAGAGAGCCCTCTTGCACTGCTGGTGGGAATGCAAACTGGTGCAGTCGCTCTGGAAAACAGTGTGGAGGTTCCTCAAAGAATTAAAAATAGAGTTACCCTAGGACCCAGCAATAGCACTACTAGGAATTTACCCAAGGGATATAGGAGTGCTGATGCATAGGGGCATGTGTACCCCAATGTTTATAGCAGCACTTTCAACAATAGCCAAATTATGGAAAGAGCCTAAATGTCCATCAACTGATGAATGGATAAAGAAGATGTGGTTTTTATATTCAATGGAATATTACTACTTGGCAACGAGAAAGAATGAAATCATGCCATTTGCAGCAACATGGATGGAACTGGAAGGTATTATGTTGAGTGAAATAAGTCAGTCAGAGGACAGATATCATATGTTTTCACTCATGTGGATCTTGAGAAACTAAACAGAAGTCCGTGGGGGAAGGGTAGGGAGGGAATAGATACAAACAGAGAGGGAGGGAGACAAACCACAAGAGACTCTTAAATACAGAGAAGAAGCTGAGGGTGGATGATGGCATGGGGGAGAGGGGAAAATGGGTGATGGGCATTGAGGAGGGCACTTGGTGGGATGAGCACTGGGCGTTGTATTTAAGCCAATTTGACAATAAATTATATTCATAAAAAAATAAACCACAGCTTGAAATATAAATACAGGTTAAGCTGGTTGAGAAGCCAGTGATAAGGGGTGGAAGAGCTGTTAAATGGAGAATTCCAATCTGAGGCAACATCATGTATAAATATACCTTTGAGGAATTGAAAGAGTTTCAGTGTAGCAAGGGAAAATTCCTGTTTTGACCCAATCTGGCTCCTGCCCCTTGGCAAAGCTAGAGTGGAGAATCAGCCCATCACTCTACGCTATTCCAAAAAAGGCGATGGAGCAAGAAGCAAATAAAATGTCAGTGTTTAGGGGCAGGTAGGACATTTTGAAATGGAAATCTGTGGCTTACTTTTTTTAATGCAAAGATTAGGTCAATTTGGAAATTCTTCTTTAAATCTGGAAGCCACTTTTTGTTTCATTGCCTCATTGCATCACCCCCCAAAATTTAAATCCTTACTTAATTACATAAAACATGGGGACAATTCTCTGACTGGTCTGAATACAAGGCTAAATCTTTGAGTTCTTGAATGATGTTTCAATACCCGGAGATAAGATATTTATTATTCAGTAAGAGGCTGATTAAGGGATATCATAAATTCTATCACAATAACCAGCTTTGTGTTATCTCAGGAAATCTAATTAGGAAAAATAGTATTATAAATATTTATGTTCCTAGTTCAAGACTGTCATTGCAAACATTGTGCTTATTGTCCTAAATTCAGAAATAACAAAGAAACTTGTTCTTTGCTTAAATGATTGTAAATATATGTACTGTTTTATTTGGTAAGGTTAAAAGAACACTAGCAGTTAGCAAAGTAGTCCTAGATTTACTATGAACTATCTTTTTAAGCTTCAAGATAAAATTCAGGCTTTATAAACGAGAAAATGATGTACTAAAAGCAAGACACTAAATCAATTTTAAACACCAAACACCATTTATGCCTGACTTTAAAACTCATCCACAAAACATTAATCTACACAAAGGCCAGAAGCTGAATGAAGCATAATTTGTGAAACTGATACCTTTCATCACAACCTCTAACTGAAAAGGTCATTAGATATATTATATCTAAGTGAGCAGCTTATCCCTGCTTCATTACTGATAATTAAGACAAGTAATATTTTCTTGACAGTAATGTGTCCGTTAACAGATATAGTCTAGTTTGCATAAAATAAGCATTAATTACCATAGTACTACCACAGATTAAAAAAAATTAAGTACCTGTATAACATGTCTTCATTATTTTTCCCTTAATTTCGTTAAAGAATTAACAGGCTCAGAAAACATACTGTACATATTAAGAAATTCATCTTTAGTCATATTTTAATTTCATACGGTACATAACAAAAAAAGGTGTTCTGCAAAAGTGACCAATTAAAAATGAAGGTACTGTGACAGTATCATTTAAATTATCTGTACCAAGTTGCTTTGTTGAAGTGTTTGAAATACAGCTGCTCTTTAATGTCAAGACTTCGTAAGTCTTAATGTGGGAAATCTGGGGAGATCCGAAATGGTATTCTGGTATTTGAAAGGATTAAAATAATTTCCAAAGTGTCTGCCTGAAAACGAAGATTTGAGAAAAGAGTCGCAAAATTACATGAAAAAGGTTTCCAATAAGAAAGCACACGAGGCAATTAGCTCCGTAACTATTACTAGTAATGACTAATATTTACTACGTGACTAATATTTACTATGTGTACCACGTACTTCACAGCATTTTCTCGGTTTAACCTCACGGTGCTAAGACTGTTATTGTCCCAATTTTACAGTCAAGGAAAAAGGTGAAATCACTTGCCTACATTAACGTAACTCGTAAGTGGTGGGACAGGTCTGTCTGGTGGACTCCACAGGCTGCACTCTTAAGTGCTGTACTGCACATTCTTGCCAATAGATTTAGTTGTTTCAAGTGTTCCCTTTTTTAGGACAGCCTGCCAGATAATATTTCTTAAGCATCTACTGGTGCAAAGAACTAGAAGTCAACAGGGTATTTGTTTAGAAGACTGTGAGGAAACTGACACTTGAAAAGAAGTGAGAATGGGGGCAGAAGTAGTAATTTCTGTCCTGAAATTTTCAACCAGGTGTCCTTCCAAATTGGAGTTTACCAGCCCAGTACTGAGTATGTGGTTCATCTCTGCAAAAATCAGGCAATAAGCCAGGAAAAGTACTTAACCTCTCTGTTTCTCAGCACCTTAATCCGTAAAATGATAGAGACCTAACTTCAAAGTTGTTGTGCGGATTAGGGTAGTGTCTTGCAGACACTCTGGATTGTTGAATCTTAGTACATATTTAGATCTCATCCAAGAGAGAGGATTCTTCAAGCTATACCTGCTCCTTATCACCCAGACCGGGAACTCATCTTTTGAGAAGCCATGTTAAGCCACTAGTGCAAGTGTGTCATATTCCTCAGGTGTGCTGGGGTGGAAAAAAATGATGACAACCATTTAGTGGGACATCACATATTCTCATCTGTAAGAGCAGTGTGCTGGGGACACCACAGGGGTGTGCATGGAGGGTGAATAGTAGGGGAAACCTGCACTAAGTTAATGCTTGAGAGGCAGTGTGGTCACAGGAGGGAGTCTGCTTGAGTAGTCCACAGCAAAGGTGTATTTGAAACAAAAGTGTACTTGAATTCGGGCTCTGCTGCTTACAGTCATGTAACATTGCTAAAGTTACTTAAGCTTTTAGGCTTCTCCATACATTTACATGACAATAAATGAAACAGAGCAACTGGCACAGTGGCTGACACATCATAAAGACTAAAAGGTGAGGAACACTGAGGTCAGGTAACTTTCCCAAAGTTACAAAACTATATTACACAACTAGTTAGCGAGACAGTCTTCTGCTCTGTGCCGTGAGGAAAGCAAAATAAATATATAAATACAGGTGATGAATATATACCTAAAAGCACAGTGAATAGAGACATAAATATGGCTAAAAGGATGGATGGAATGGTGATTCATATCAGCAGGATAAGCATGAAAGGGTTTAAATGCAAAAACATGATTTAGCGGAGCAAAATAGCAATAGTGTTCTCATGGCTGTGTCAGTTTGAAAAAGATGCGTTAAAGATAACTTTATTTTGAAATTTGATTTTTTCTCTAAAGTCCCCAATGATCCAAGTACCTTATACATGGAAACATTATTATCTTCATTATTATCTTAGGTGGAAAATAATTATTCGTATGGTTTTCCTACTTTCATTTTATTTTTTTGAAGTTCATTTTTGAGAGAGACAGACACAGACTGTGAGCAGGGGAGGGACAGACAGAGAGGGAGACACGGAATCCAAAGCAGGCTCCAGGCTCTGAGCTGTCAGCACAGAGCCTGACTTGGGGCTCAAACCCACAAACTGTGAGATCATGACCTGACTGACTGAGCCACCCAGGAGCCTTGGTGTTCCTATTTTCAAACAAAGTTATTAACAGATAAGAATTTTGTTCTTGGCCAAAGGCAAGAATTCCAGGGCCATTTTCTTTTCTTTTTTTTTTAGGTTTATTTATTGAGAGAGAGAGAGAGAGAGAGAGAGAGAGAAAGAGACAGAAAGAAAGAGTATGCATGTGCACAAGCGGGGGAGGGGCAGAGAGAGGGAGAGAGAATCCCAAGTAAGCTCCACATTGTCAGTGCAGAACCCACCTGAGGCTCAAACTCATGAACCATGAGATCATGACCTGAGCGAAAATCAAAAATCAGATGCTTAACCGACTGAGCCACCCAGGCATCCCTCCAGGGCCATTTTTTTTTTTTTTTTTTTAAGAAATAAAAAAGATCAAAATAAAATGAGGATAGGAAGCTACTAGAGTTATGCTTTCTCACTAACTCATACTTTGTAATCTATTTAGGAGACCGGGATGTAGGTTGAAGTGGGATAACTGTCTCATATATGAAGTTCTATTTTACTTTTCTGCAGTCATAGAAGCTTATACTTTAGTACAAATAAACCACTGCAATATTAAAGATGCGAAAGGTGTATTTTCCTTTTAGGAAAAAAAGTATCCGGTCAACGAGCAGGCATCATTTGAGTGTCTACCACATGTGCTGCCTCTTGAAGGGAGAAGAGGCAGATGGATTAGACTGGTGAAGTCTCTTAATTTGCACATCTAGAAAGGGAGGAAGACAGCTATGCCTCACATGTCAGCGTTTTAGCCTCTAAATCTTGACTTTGTAATCCAGTAGCCATTTGATCTGTGTAAGGCTTCAGGTCTCTCACACGTAAAAACTGTTTAATCTATCTTGCAAGAATTATTCTGACGATTAAATGAGATAACACTTGTGAAAGCACATGGGATTTTCTTTTCCTCCCTTTATGAGAAGAGCAATATTTTACTGCCATCTCACAGCAAGTATATAAAGAACTGTGGAGACCAGAAATTCTGCTTCCTAGCAAACACTTCTGGTTTCCAGGAGCAGAGCAATGCTTCTTTGTGAGAGAAACCACCACTACAAATATAACCCTTGGTGCCAACCAAGCCTTTGGAATATATTAACTTATTTAATCCTCACAACTGTGCTGTACAGAAGGTGCTGTTATTATCTCTGTTTAACAGATGAGGGAGACTGAGACCGAGAGAAGTTCTTGGCCATGCTCACACAGGTTCCAACCTGCAAGTGGTGGGTCCACTACTCAAATTCAGGCCATTGGACTACAAAGCCTCACTCTGGATCACTATGATATACTACTTTATAGAGAACGTAGAACATGAGATGTGACATTAGTGGGTGTAGACTGCTTATTGTGAGCAAGGAGCTCGGCAGGGGCTTTTGCATGTGTAATTCTCCCCTCCTTCTTCCATCCTCTATTCTGACAAACGCTTTCACCCAAAGAGCATTTAGGAAGGAGAAATAAGATATAAAATAGAAGTGGGTAAGCTGCTATTTTCAAGTGAATAAGAACCTATTGAGGCTAGAAGCATTCTCAGAGGACAAGAAGACACCAATTAACAATACTTGTATTAGTGTTCTAAATAAAGAATTTATGCTCAAAAGCTTCTCAAAATACTGAGGTGAACCCTGAGCAAGGTCTTCATATCCCTTAGGAATTTGGTTCAGCATTTCATGCAGGGACAACGTTAACGAAATGCCATAAATTAAAGAAACCAAACATATTATTCTGTATCTAATTTCTTGCTCTCCCAGTAATAATAAGAGCTGCAAATAAGAAGTCTCTTCATTTTTTTCCCTCCATCCCTCATAAATTTGATCTCTTTTTATGTAGATTTAAATTAATCTAACATGAATGTAGAAGTTAGGGACTCTCATAATGTCTGTCTCTAGGCATTTCTGCACATACTGTTTACTCTTTACAAGGGAGTGAATATGCATATTACTAAAATAGCATTGACACTGGAATTTCAATTTCTAGCAAAATATTACTAATTCTTCATCTGCAACATGAATGAAACATGAAAAAAATGACTATATTCTATTATGAAATTTCTTTTACTTTAATCTATCTGTTAAGACTTACTGTGGTGGTGGGGGGGTGTCAAAAAAAGACCAAGAGACTGGAAGGAGAGAATGCCTGAAAGATTGGGTTTGTCTTTAGATTTTAGTTCAAACACAACTACGTGGGTTATGACTTTCAAAGGTCAATTATTTTTGGCTAAATATGTAGAAAATTGGTCTTGGTAAGCAGGCATGTATCTCCAGGCATGTATCTCCTGGGGGAGGTTTGAGGTGGGGGTAGGGAGAAACCATCGCATTGCACTACAGTGATGATACAATAATTTCACATTCATATATATAAACAGTATTAGCATAATACCATTCTTTGTAGGAAGAGATGTTAACATTTAGAGGGGTGTAATTATTTTAGGAATAATGAATTTCTATAAGGCATCTGTTTTTTCCAAAGTATTTTGGTTAAAGCCTGATTTGCGTGAAAACATAAATAACCTCTTGCTCCAGACTGAGAGCATCAGCAAGCTTTAACAGATGGCCTCATTTAAAAATCATTTGTAAGATATCTCACATTTATCCAACACGCTGTCAACTTCTTCCTTTTATTCAATCATGATTTTACATATTTCTGTCATAAATATTTCTTAATCTTGTGCATTCATGGAAATCACATAATTTAGTATTTATACTTAATTTGGTTTGGGTCAACCCTGATTCTTTAAAACTTATGCCACTAACATAAGTATTGTAGAATGATTAATCATAGAAAAACATAAAGTTTAGCAGTAACTCATGAAAATGCAAAAAAAAAGCAACATTTTAATACAGGAACAAGTGGAAAAAAACAAAAAGAATTGAAAACCTCTCCATCCTGCATCTTTCCCTGGCTTTAATTTTTTCTCCTGTCTTTCTTATTCGAGAACCTGGAACAGAGCTGATACCTGCTGTCTCTATTTCTTCATCTCTCATTCACTTAAAAAAAAAAAACACAAACAAAACTGCAAAATCCATTCAGTGTTTAACCAACTGCACGTAATCAAGGTTTTGTACCTCATACATATCCTTAAAACTTTGTCAATGGTCACCCATGATTCTTATATTGCCAAATATAATAGGCATCTCTATCCATGACTTAATTGACTTTCTATTCATTGCTCAAGGCATATAGCATGATTCCTTATTCTCTCCTCAAAATTCTCTCCTCCCTCAATTTCCATGAGACCACTCTTCAGGATTCTTTTGCATTCCCCTCTTCTGACTCTAAAGATGTTTTCTAATCTTTCTTACCCTACAGACTTCTACTACCAGCTATATAGCAATGACTTCCAGATCTGTATCTCTAGCCCATGTATCTCCTCTGAACAAATTCACACATTCAAATGTCCATAGGTTACTTTCACCTGCATGTCACACATTGGACCTTTTCCTATGGTCCTTGTTTTAGAGAAAGACATTTATCTCATCAAGTCATTCAAATCAGAAATTTGCAAGCCACCTTAAACTCTTCCTCCCTCACCAAGTGACTAAGTTCAGTTGATCCAACCTCATTTCTGCGCAGTTCTTTTCTTTGGGTCATGATGATGATGATGATGATGATGGTGATAATGACCTGGACTCTTACAACATTTTCCTACCTGGACTCTCTGGCTCCAGTCTTGCCATCCACCCTGATTTATTTTTTCATACTGTCGCCAAGTGATATTTCTAAAACAAGTCTGATTGGTATTCCTTGCATAAAATATTTAAATGGCTCCCCATTATCCATGGGAAAGAATCCAAAATCATCCTTTCTGGAAATAACATTATGATCTGGCTCTCTCTTGGGAGGAGGAGGATTCCTTTCCTTATCCATGTTGAAAGTGAAGTCTTGATGCAATAGTTGCATGCATCTAATTATAGTAAATATGTGTGCATTTAAGATAATTAAGATTAGAAGCCATTCCATACCAACAAAACCTAAGGAATGTGAAAGATCAGAAGTATGGTACAGGTAGAATCCAGAATAAAAATTAGCATTAGGATAAATAATAACAGACCAGATTGATAATAGAAAGTGGCTAATAGTCTGAACTGAATTAGGGTAACAGAACAAGATAAACTATGGACTACTAAAATATAAAATCTATATATGTTTTCACAAGTGGGCTTTGATAAGTGGAGTCTAGAGGTGGGATTAGAAAAGAAACTGTATTATGAGAGACCATAGGAAGTTGTACAGTAACCCCTCGAAAAGACAGTTCTAATAATTTTCATGCCACAAATGTATTAATGTGCTAAAATCATTTAAAAATATATAAAGAAGAAATAGTATGTTTAAAAAATAAACTTTATTAATGAAATTCATTAAAGTTCCTGCATTTCATGTTTCTACTAATTTATTAAAGTTTGAATCCAAATCTATTAAATTCCAACTCTTCTGTTAAAAATTTGCAATTCATTTCACTGTTCATGAATAGAGCATATTGCATTGAAACCCATTTCAACCATGTAATAAAAAAATATGTGGCACAAAAAAAATGGACAAGGTGAGCAAACGTCCTTTTTGCATAATTACTTAAAAAAACTTTTCAGTATTATGTCCTAAAGTACCAATTTATGCTTGTGTGTGTGTGTATAAATCTCATTTTATAATTTTTTAGTAAGACCAAAATCAGGACTAATAACAGCATCCCAGAAGTTCCCTACACCCCATTCTAGACACTACTCATGAAGATAAGTTTCTTGTGTTTGTTTCTAAAACTTTGTTTTGTGCTTCACATGTAGACTACAATACACCTGGAAATGAATTTTGTTAATGGTGTGAAAGAGGAGTCAAGATTAGGGTTTTTTTCATTAACTGAGTACTATTCATTGAGAAGCCCATCCTTTCCCATCTGTACTACAATGTTACTTTCATCATAAAACAAGTGACCACTTATGTGTTGGTTGTTTCTGAAGTCTTTTCTGTCACATTTGCTTATTGATTTACACTTGTGTCAATACCGTAAGTCTTGACATCTGGAAGTGTAAGTACTCTACATTTGTTATGTGTGAAGGTTGCCTTCCTGGTCCTTTGCATTTTCTTAAGAATTTCCACAAAAAGTTCTGCTGGAATTTTGATAAGAATTGCACTGAATATATACAGCACTTCTGAAGAAAGTGACACACCAATTTATATTTGTAGTAGATTTAGTCAGACATTCAAAGTTGTGCAGGATGTGACAATTATTCATTGGATGGGAATGTCCAGAGCACTACTGAATGTCAGAGAATCCAGCCTCCTTCATTAAATTCTGACTATCCCTATAATAACCAAAACCATGTTGATATCAAAGGGTTAAAAAAACTCACCTACTAAGGTCTCATTCTTAACATTAAATCCTATGATTCTTATTGTTCATTCATTTAATAAACATTTACCTAGTATCTAGTAAGAGCAAGCTACCATGCTTATAAGATGAATTGAGTTAAAAGTCCTAAAGTAGAGGTGTTTTCTACTTTAATCAATTTGAAACTTCTATCTAGGCAATTGAACTTACTCCATAATACAGACTGGACAAATCCCTTTAAATATTAAATTGAGCTCTTTAAAATAGAAATAATGTGTTCATTTTTGTATCTCCAGTGCCTCCCATACAGCAGATTCTCAATTAGACGTTTGGTAAATAATTTTAAAATACTTTAAGATAATTTTAATTCATTTAAAACTTTAATATTAAAATGTCCTTGGCCTTGGAACATGCAAAAATGATGATGGGTTTAAATATTCACTAAAGTAAACTTCACTGGTATTTCATGAAATTTAGGAGATCTTGTGTTTATTTTATTCCATCCTGGAGTAAAATTCATTTTACTATTTGTACTTTGTAACTTGAACACTATAGTAGTTTAACATGGCCTTTAAGCTATATTTTTAACAACTTGAAACCTCATATATTTTGACTTGTTATAGAAAAATAATAAACTTGAAAGATTTCCATAAGCTGTATGCAAGCAAAACAACAACAACAAACCCTCTGAGCTTTCCAGTTTTATCATGCTTACACAAGACACCATAAAAGCAAACACCTCAATGCTTATTTACAAGATATGGCATAGAAAGAAACTACACAGGGGCGCGTGGGTGGCTCAGTCGGTTAAGCAGCCGACTTCGGCTCAGGTCATGATCTCGTGGTCCGTGAGTTCGAGCCCCGCGTCGGGCTCTGTGCTGACAGCTCAGAGCCTGGAGCCTGTTTCAGATTCTGTGTCTCCCTCTCTCTGACCCTCCCCTGTTCATGCTCTCTCTCTGTCTCAAAAATAAATAAACGTTAAAAAAAAATTAAAAAAAAAGAAACTACACATTTGTGTGTAAAATAAGCTGTTCTAAAAATGAATTACATGGCCAATGTTATGTTAAATTAAACAGAACATAAAGATACAAGAAGTATTCCAATGAGTTTGGGCTTTGGTGGGAAAAGAGGGAAAATAAAGAAATATAAATAAATATTTATTTATATAAATATTTGCTTAGTACCAAATATACTCATTCAGTGAAGTAGTTTTTTTTTTTTTTTTTTTGGCACTATGGATGAAACAAAGGTATAGAACATGTAATTCCTGAATGACTATAAACATTTTATAATCCAAATGACTTTCACTATACAACTCAAATATGTTCTTTCTGTAGCTTTCCCTGAACTTGGTTTAGCAACTACCAGAATTAATTACTGCATTATTAGTCTTTGCATAGCATTTCATACCTAACTTTATTTTTGTACCAATCCATCTCTATTTTATGTCAGTTTTCTTTACTAGACTATAAGCTCTTCATGGGCAGGGGTTGTGTTAATATATATTTATAGCCTGACATATGGTAAGGAACTCTTATGATTTAATCAAATCAAGCTAATATAGTATTGTACAAAATGTACAAAAATGAGAGAACTGAACATAAATACCAAACTGCTAACTTTACAAACAAGTAATGAACAGAAAACACAGAGAGAGGGAGAGGTGTCATTTCTGAAAATGTATGTATGCAGCAGAAACAATGAAGGAGACGATCCTGGAAGTAGAAGAGGCATGATCAAGGTGGAGTTACCAGACTTTCTGCTTCTGCATCCTTCTAACTCTAGTAGCTAGCAGGGAGGATAAGTTTGTAAACAAGCACTTAAGATTCTTACTAATGGACCACTAATTTTACACTCTTAAGAATAATCAGTGATTCTTCCTTCCCTTTCATCTTTCACGTCTTGGCAAACACCACCAAGTACAGTACTGTCAGCTCTTCATTTACCATATTTCTTAGATATTCAACTTGTTGGAACTGTTGCATCGTTGGACAAGACATGCTGAAGCCTACATTGCTGGGTCACAGAGATTACCAGACCTGTAGGACTTTAGCTGGTGCCACTAGGCTACCCAAAGCCTTATGCTATACCAGTGAAAACAACTAAGATTGGGTTTCTTAAACATCTGCTAGAATTGGTCCTAGAATCGAGTAGGATGGAGAATGCCAGAGGGACTCAGTAAGAGAAGCTCCTAGAGATTGGGAAAATGGGTTAGAGGTTAGAAACATAGGCATTTAGAGTTACTCCATCCAGATGATAAACCTGGCTCCATTATTTGTTAGCTTTGTGACATTAAGTAAGTTATTTAACTTCTGCGCTTCACATTTGAAAGACAGGAATGATATAACAATCATATAAGGTTGTTGTTCAGAATTCAGTGAGTTGGTATATGTAATTTGTGCAGTTTCTAGCACACTGTAAGTACTCATGAAGTCTTGGCTATCGTCGGGATTAACATTTTCTAAACTATCATTATCATCTTTGGGGGATAAAAGGAGAAAGAACACTCAGAGAGATTAAAAAAAGCCAGAGAGGCTATAAGAGAACTGGTAGAGTTTAGTGGAAACCAAAGAGAAGAAATAATTTAAAAGATATGTGGGGGAAAAAAGATATATAAATAAGGATAAGAGCACAAAATTCTATACAGGAATGAGATACTTTAGTGTAATAACCTAATAGTTTATCTGTGCATTAAAAAAAATAAAATAGTATAACCCTGGCCATTGTATGATTCAACAAGAATGTTCTGAGCTAATGTTTCCTGGGAGATCTTTATTGGTGTCGCTCTGTAAAGATTACAGTGCTATGTAAATTTGAGATTCGTTTTTAGCTCCCAATTCAAGCTGGAAATGACTTTTCCCACAAAAAGAGAATTAAAAAGTTTCTCTCACCCCTCCTTCTTCAGGACCACAACATGAAGAGAAAATACAGCTTTGAGCCAAAGAACACTGATCCCACAGGGAGAATGTGCCACCAGGGAGACCAATGATAGAGAGCACTGCTGGTGGACAAGGCAGAAAGCCACAGCAAATGCGGCTATTCCTGGGGTTGACAAGCAAAGCTGGATTAGTTTATTCAGCCCTCAGCAGAGACACAGACAACCTCTCACAGAGCTGACCACCTGGGGCAAGAACAATATGGCAGCCCAGAGGAGCCTTCAGATTGCATCAAAACTACTCCCTTAGCCGCAGAGGCAATCCCTGGTTTACTCCTATTGTCTTGGCTTAATTGTTAATACTTCCTTAATTAATTCATTTTAAAAAATGTTTTATTTATTTTTGAGAAAGAGTGTGCAAGCAGGGGAAGGGCAGAGAAAGAGGGAACAGAGAATCTGAAGCAGGCTCTGCGCTGACAGCAGTGAGCCCAATGTGGGCCTTGAACCCATGAACCATGAGATTATGACCTGAGCTGAAGTCAGATGCTCAACCGACTGAGCCACCCAGGCACCCCAATACTTCTTTAATTTAATAAAGACAATAAATTATATGGTCTCTCTAGATGGGGAGCATTAGTTCCTAACTAAGGAGAAAAGGGAAACATTTCTAGTAATGTGCTCTACCAACTGAACCAGCCAGGTGTTCCCACTCTGAAATCTTTTAGAAAATACTAAATTCAAGATTTTTGGGGTGCCTGGGTGGGTCAGTTGGTTAAGCGTCCAACTTTGGCTCAGGTCATGATCTCATGGCTTGTGAGTTCGAGCCCTGTGTTCGGCTCTGTGCGGATTGCTCAGAGCCTGGGATCTACTTTGGATTCTGTCTCCCTCTTGCCCTCTGCCCCTCCTCTGCTAATGTTCTGAGTCTCTCTGTGTCTCAAAAATGAATAAACATTAAATTTTTTTAAAAACATTAAAAAAATATATATATATAGATACCTAGAATGAGTGGAGCTTACAGAATCAACATTCTGGTGCCACAGTGAAAACATTAACAGAACAATGCTCTGTTAATGAATTCTGACCTACCTTACAGAATTGTCTTAACAGGATTAATTTATATCTGAGTGTGATCACTATAGTACAATTTAAATATTCATCTATTGTAAACTCCTTTATGGAATATATTTAAAATAATTTTATTTAGAAAATTGAATTGTGATGATGGGTCAGCACCCATGGCATCATTGCTCTGCTCAGGAACCTTTCTTATTTTTATTTTTATTTTTTTTTAATTTGAGAGAGAGATAGAGAGAACATGCAAGCACATGCACCCGAGTGGGGGATGGGCAGAGGGAGAGAAGAATCTTAAGCAGGATCCATGCCCACTCCACAGTCCGGTGCAGGGCTTGATCCCATGACCGGAGCCGAAATCAAGAGTCGGGCGTAAAACGGACTGACCCACCCAGGCATCCCTGCTCAGAAACATTTAATAGTTTCCCACTGCCTATTAGGTTAATTGTAAATGCCTCAGCTTGGCATCAAAGACTCTGTGGGATATAGCCCAAGCCTTGTTTTTATCTTGAACTTCTACTATATCGCTTTCCCTCCAAGAAACACATGATTTGCTCCTGCTATTCTTTTACCTCAACATTTCCTGATATTGTTTGGAGAGGGGCAGTATAACTGGCTAAAAACGCTCACCCTTCCTGGCCTCCCTGTAGTTCGGGTGGCAGTTTGCAAAGTTCTGGCCAATCAGTTGTAACAGAATTCTACAGAGGAATATCTGGAAAATTTTCCTTTTCCCCCTCCCTCAATCCATTCTTCCTGCTGGCTTGTAGACTGGTACTTGGAGCTGCAGCCACGATCTTGTGATCATGAGGCAAGTATGAGGGAAAGTCCCCAAATTATGGAAATGTGACCTTGACATTCTAGAACCACTGAATCAATACCAGTAGCTGCTTACCTTCAGATTTCTTGTTCTGTTTCAAATATAAAGCCCTATTTATCAAAGCTACTATCAATGACGTTTACTTCTACATGCACTTGAACCATTTCCTAACTGACATATCTTCATCTTCTCTCCAGGTTCTTCCAGATTGCTCACACATGTTAGCTTCCCTTTCAATTTCCTCATTTGCTTTCAAACAGATGTAGCATCTCTGTCATCTATGAGCCCCACTGCATTTTATGCTTGTTTTTACACTTATTTTGTCTTGTATTGATTTTTGCATGTTTGGCTAATCTCTTCTACTGTGTTCACTTTTCTCGTGCAAGAATAATGTTTTACTTATTTGCTTTATACACAGCACGGTTCTAAATATTTTTCTGAACTGCTTTAAACTAAGTACAGTACAGGGGTGCCTGGGTGGCTTGGTCAGTTAAGCGTCCGACTTCGGCTCAGGTCATGATCTCACGGTCCGTGAGTTCGAGCCCTGCGTCGGGCTCTGTGCTGACTACTCAGAGCCTGGAGCCTGTTTCGGATTCTGTGTCTCCCTCTCTCTCTGCCCCTCCCCTGTTCACGCTCTGTCTCTCTGTCTCAAAAATAAATTAAAAAAAAAACGTTAAAAAAAAATAAACTAAGTACAGTACAGTACTCATGTTTACAAACAATTCTATATGATATGAATGATGTAAAGCTTGTGTTGCCCTACAGACACCTCTTCACAGTGTAGAACCAAGCATAATTATCTGTCATTGCTGGATGAATAAAAAATACTTCTTTCTGCTGTTTGGATATATGTTCCAGAAGGAGAAAAGTCTGCAATCTTATTCTACCCTGTCCCTAATTGCCCTAGAATACAAAGTCAAATTAAAAACAAAACAAAACACCCCAAAGTAAATATGTGAGTCTGAATTTTTATAAAAATGTAAGTCACTGGGGCGCCTGGGTGGCTCAGTCGGTTGAGCGGCCGACTTCGGCTCAGGTCATGATCTCGTGGTCCGTGAGTTCGAGCTCCGCGTCGGGCTCTGTGCTGACAGCTCAGAGCCTGGAGCCTGTTTCAGATTCTGTGTCTCCCTTTCTCTGACCCTCCCCCATTCATGCTTTGTCTCTCTCTGTCTCAAAAATAAATAAACATTAAAAAAAATACAAGTCACTAAGCTGGTTAATTCCCAGTGTTAGTAATGAGCCAGGATGCACTGCTATCTATAGGTTCCATCAAGAAAATTTAACCACAGGTTAATAAAGGTATGCCCATGCTGTGTATTTTTTGATACATCAGTTAATTAATACCTCATAAATATTCAACTTGTGAAGTTTTGAGCTCCTCAGGATAAACTAATTATATTTTTAACTGAGTACTTGCAATCCCTAACAAAGAGGGATTCATTCAGTCCAACATTATCACTTAGCATTAAATGAGTCTACCTCAGAGTTTTTCCTTAACAGTTTTGTTACTAAACTCTGTAAAGATAGTTTTATTTTAAGACCCCTTTAAAAAAAATGTTTATTTATTTATTTTGAGAGAAAGAGAGAGAGAAAGCATGGCCGGGGTGGATGGTGGTGATGGGCAGCAGAGAGAGAAGGAATTCCAAGCAGGCTCTGCGTTGCCAGCACAGAGCCTGACATGGGTCTTGAAACAACAAACCGTGAGATCATGCTCTGAGTAGAAATTGATTTGGATGCTTAACTGACTAAGCCACCCAGGCTCCCCTGTAAAGGTTTTTATAAAACAGTTTCATCGGGGCGCCTGGGTGGCGCAGTCGGTTAAGCGGCCGACTTCAGCCAGGTCACGATCTCGCGGTCCGTGAGTTCGAGCCCCGCGTCGGGCTCTGTGCTGACAGCTCGGAGCCTGGAGCCTGTTTCGGATTCTGTGTCTCCCTCTCTCTCTGCCCCTCCCCCGTTCATGCTTTGTCTCTCTCTGTCCCAAAAATAAATAAAAAACGTTGAAAAAAAAAATTAAAAAAAAAAAAATAAAACAGTTTCATCTATTCTGCAGTGTATGGAAGAATACATTAGGAGAGGAACGTTAGGAGAGCATTCATTTAACACTCAAGAGCAGTGGATTTAAATATATTTTAGTTGTTCAACTCTTACTTCAAGTAAAATATATGAGACAGAGATGCTCAAGTTCATGCTGGGATGAGTATACTCAGCTTAGTCTTTCTCTTGCTCTTTGCTTCACTGTCACCCACAACCCAAATCAACAATTCCAGAGGCACCTCTTACTACCACAAGGGCCATACCATTTTGAAAACCAATGCTATAGGATATATACATTTTAAAAATTTAAGATGCAAATATAGAAATATTTTCATAAATATCATTTTGGCAAAATAGGATTCTGGCCAGTTTCAAGACATAATATACCTAACACAGTTACTTCTGAAGAATAGGGAACCAGTAAATGCTTACTTTGGTTAATGATGTTGTTGCAAGAATAAAAAGTACCTTAGAGACTTCTTTTTTCTGTTCTTGAATATAAGGAGCTAGGAAGTCCTTATTCTTACCCCAACGCAAGAAAAAACCTGAACAAGCTGGACACCAACAACTCTTCTTAGACCTATCAGAGTAGTGAGGTCACAGGGCAAGCTGCTGCCCAGAAAATTGTAGAAATGATAGGCAGATACAGAGAATCACAAGTTACTAGAGAAGAAGCCTGAGGATAAAAATCTCCACAGGAACCAGGAATAGAGAAACAAACAAACAAACAAATACACACACAACTAAATTGTAAATGACAAATTGCTAGAAGCTCAGTGTGGACAAGTTTTGAGATTATAAAAATCCAAGGGGTTCCCAGTCCTAGGTATACAAAGATTCAATATCATCAAGATTTCAGTTCTTTCAACTTGATTTAAAGATTCAATGCAATCCCACTAAAAATCTCAGCAAGTTATTTTGTGGATATCGACCAAATGATAAAAAGTTTACAGGGAAACACAAAAGGCCTAGAATAGCCCTAGAATAGCCAATACAATATTGAAGAAGAACAAAGTTGGAGGAATGATACCACCCATTATGGGCTGAACCGTATTCCCTCCAAATTCATATGTTGAAGATCTAACCCCCAGTACCTCAAAATATAACTATATTTGGAGTTAAGGTCTTTAGAGAAGTAACTAAGTTAAAATGATCCTTCAGGGTGAGCTCTAATCCAATCTGATTGGTACCCTTACAAGAAGAAATTTGGACACAGACACACAGAGAATGAAGACCATGCAGTGACACAGGGAGAAAATAGCAAACTACACGCTAAGGAGAGAGCCTTAGAAGAAACCATCTCTGCTGATCCCTTGATGTTGGATTTCTCGCCTCCAGAACTGTGAGAAAATAAAATTTCTGTTGTTTAAGCTACCCATTCTGTAGTATGTTAGGTAGCTCTAGCAAACTACCTTACTTCAAGACTTACTATATAGGTATACTAAAGAAGATAGTGTGGTATTGGTGAAAGAAAAGACAAGTAGATAAATAGAACAGTATATATAGAGAGCCTAGAAATAGACCCACACAAATGTAATCAACTGATCTTTGACAGGAAGGCAAAGGCAATTTAATGGAGAAAGGATAGTCTTCCCAAAAAATGGTACTGAAACAAATTGACATCCACATGGGCATTTTACCCTTCACAAAAAGTAACTCAAAATGAATAACAGACCTGAAACACAAACCGATAAAATCCTAGAAGATAATATAGGAGAAAGTTTAGGTGAACTTGGGTTTGACAATGAGTTATTAAATATAGCATCAAAAGCATGGCCCATGAAAGAAAAAAATGATAAGTTGGATTTCACTGAAATTCAGAACTTCTGTTCTGTGAAAGATACTGTTAAGAGAATAAAGACAAGCCACAGACTGGGAGAAAATCTTTGTAAAACACCTATCTGATAAAGGACTGGTGTCAAATTTAGAAAACACTCTTAAAATTCAACAATAAGAAAGCATACTTTCTAATTAAGAAGCAAAAGATCTGAACAGACACCTCACCAAGAAGACATACAGATGGGTAATAAGTATACAAAAAGATGCTCAACAATATATGTAATCAGAGCACTAGAGATTAAAACAATGAGATACTACTACACACCTATTAGAATGGCTCAAATCCAAAACACTGACAACATGAAATTCTGGCAAGGATGTTGAACAACAGGAACCTCCATTCATTGCTGGTGGAAATGAAAAATGGTATGGCCACTTTGGAAGGCAGTTGGGCAATTTCTTACAACACTGAACTTTTTTTTTTTTTTTTTTTACCATACAATCCAGCATTTGTACTCCTTGGTATTCACTCAAATAAGTTGAAAACAGCCACACAAAAACCTGCACACAAATTTTTATAGCATCTTTTTTTCATAATTGCTAAAACTTGGAAGCAATCAAAATATCTTTCAATAGGTATGAATGGATAAACAATGGTACATCTATGCAATGGATATTATTTAGTGATAAATGGAAATGATAGGGGAAACTGTCAGTGGAGTGGGGGGGGCAGTATGGGTGTCATATGGGAACTCTACACTTTCAAATTTTCTGTAAACCTAAAACTGCTCCAAAAAAAGTCTATTACTTTTTTTTTTAAAGTGTCTTGCATCAGTTTTGAGTATTCCATTCCATTCTTGTTTATAATATATAAACCCGCAGCAAAAAAAAAAAAAAAAAAAAAAAAAAAAAAAAATATATATATATATATATATATATATATATATATAAAGCCACAGCAAAAAAAGGAGTATGTTCTAAACTTTAATGGGTTAAGTAATATAATTTTTTTAATGTTTATTTTATTTTTGAGACAGACAGAGCATGAGTGGGGGAGGGGGAGAGAGAGAGAGAGAGACAGAATCCGAATCAGGCTTTAGGCTCTGAGCTGTCAGCACAGAGCTCGACGCAGGGCTCAAACTTGTCAACCGCGAGATCATGACCTGAGCCTAAGGCGGATGCTCAACTGACTGAGCCACCCAGGCGCCCCTAGTGTATTAAATTATACAAAGCAGAGGTCTTGAAACTGTAAAATGCATGCCCTTCACAAAGACTTTGTAATGGGTATGTGAGTATGGATAGTTTTAAAGGAATTCAATTTTGAGATCTTCAATTTTCACAGTTATTCTCTCCTAAAATTGACCTACTTGAAAATGTTCCTGTAGTCTGCAGCTTCTCCTTTTCCACTTGATTGAATTTGGCAGAGAGAAGGCACAGCTTTCACCCACCCTGAATCTTAGTGTGGTGCATGGCCCCTAAGGAAGAGTCCCATTACTGCAGAACAACAACAGACTAATGGGGGCTTGCACCTTGTTTCATAATTAGCAGGGGACAAACACATGGCAAGAAAAGTGAGAAGACTATCCTAGAAACATGTTCATTGGGATTAAAAAATGAAGTCACACTTTCTTCACACTGATCGGACAATTATTGCCAATTAAGCTATATTATGAATTTTACTATAAATTAAGCTAAATCCTTATTTCATGGTTTTGATAAAACCATATTTAAAGCATATATCTAATACATCAGAAATGATATCCTTTGTCACTATTTACACTTACATGAAAAATATTATATGTCACATTATTATATATGTGATACAATATTATACATCACATTAAAAATGTGATGAGGCACATGATTAAAAAAATATTTTAATGGATGAAAGACCTAAATGTGAGACAGGAAACCATCAAAACCCTAGAGGAAAAAACAGGCAACAACCTCTTTGACCTCGGCTGCAGCAACTTCTTACTTGACACGTCTCCGAAGGCAAGGGAAATAAAAGCAAAAATGAACTATTGGGACCTCATAAAGATAAAAAGCTTCTTCACTGCAAAGGAAACAACCAACAAAACTAAAGGGGACCCAACGGAATAGGGAAAGGTATTTGCAAATGACATACCATATAAAGGGCTAGTATCCAAAATGTATAAAGAACTCACCAAGCTCCACACCCGAAAAACAAATAATCCAGTAAGAAATGGGCAGTAGACATGAATAGACACTTTTCTAAAGAAGACATCCAGATGGCAAACAGACACATGAAAAGACATATCACTCATCATCAGGGAAATACAAATCAAAACCACATTGAGATACCATCTCAATGATACCAGTCAGAGTAGCTAAAATTAACAACTCAGGAATCAGATGTTGGCGAGGATGTAGAGAAACGGGAACCCTCTTGCACTGTTGGTGGGAATGCAAACTTATGAAGCCACTCTTATGAAGCCACTCTTATGGAAATTGCTCGAAAAATTAAAAATAGAACTACCCTATGACCCAGCAATGGCACTTCTAGGAATTTATCCTAAGGATACAGGAGTGCTGGTTCATAGGGGCACATGTGCCCCAATGTTTATATAGCAGCATTTTCAACAGTAGCCAAATTATGGAAAGAGCCTAAATGTCCATCAACTGATGAATGGATAAAGAAGATGTAGTTTCTACATACAATGGAATACTACTTGGCAATGAGAAAGAATAAAATCCTGTCATTTGCAACAACGTGGATGGAACTGGAGGGTATTACGGCAAGTGAAATAAGTCAGTCAGAGAGAGACAGAGATCATATGTTTTCACTCATATGTGGAACTTGAGAAACTTAACAGAAGACCATGGGGGAAGGGAAGGGGAAAAAATAGTTTCAAACAGAGAGGGAGGCAAACCCATAAGAGATCCTTAAATACAAACTGAGGGTGGATGGGAGGGAGGTGGGCGGGGGAGAGGGGAAAATGGGTGATGGGCATTGAGGAGGGCACTTCTTGGGAGGAGCACTGGGTGTTGTTTATAAGTGATGAATCATGGGAATCTAACCCCGAAACCAAAGCACACTATATACACTATATGTTAGCTAACTTGACATTAAATTATATTTAAAAAAATATTTTAGAGAATACTTAAACAAAAAACATGAATATGATCCCTACCATGCCACTTAATATTACCTCACTTTTTATACCTCTTCTTCTGTTTCCTCTGTTTTTGGGCAAATTCATGTTACTCAATGCCTCACTTATATGATAATTTCAGTCCCCTGCATTCTCTCCAAGTTTTCTTCAAGAATATAGCAGATATCATGAATACCCTCTTCAATCTAAAAGCCATATAGTATTTCTATCACTTGAAATTACAAAGTTCAAATGCCAGTATTTATCTTTAAATACAGTTGCTTAAAAAGAAGGGATAAATAACCCCCAGAATGATATTAAGCAAATCAGTAGCCAGTTAATTTCACAGTTGGTACTGTATAGTTCTTTTAGTCACTGTTGTTTAATAAACATAAAAAAGAAAATTAATATTGCATAAAACTAAAGGTGGCTATAACTCAAAGCTACAAAGAGAGTTGGCCTTTGGAGTCTGTTACGGGTTGAACTGGAGCTTAGCCATTCACCTGAAATGTGACCGTGGGCCAGTGACTTAACCTATGCCTCCTGACTTTGAGGACTAGTTGTGGGGATTAAATGGCACAATATAGGTAATGTGCTTGGTATAGTGTCTGCCACAGCAACAAGTGATTTCATTATTATCATTACTACTAATATTAGTTCCCAAATACTTTCCTGCTTGTACCCAATTTAAATAGGGAATGGGAGGAAAATGAGATAGTCTGAGGTAAAGTGAGACAAATTTATCACCTTAAAAGTGGTTTTTGAACACTTTATCATGGGTCAGACTGTTCTAAACAGAGAAAAATCCTTGTTTTTGTGAAGCTCACCTCCTAGTACAAGAAGATGGAAAATCAACAAACATAATAAATGGGAAAATGATATTCTTGTTAAAAGGTAGTAAGCACTATGGAAAATATAGGGCAGATCACTAGGAATGGCAGTAACTAGGAATGGCAGAATGGGGGTAAGTAAACTGCTACTTTGAAATGGATGGTCAGAACAGCTTCATTAGGAAGGTGATATTTCAACAAATATTTGAAGGTGAGGAAGTTAGTTATGAAAAGATCTGAGAGAGGAACATTTCAAGCAAAGGGAACAGGCAGCAAAGGCCCTAACGCTTGGCATGATCAAGGAATAGCAAGGAGGAATGGCAAGGAACACCAAGTGTGGCTGAATCAGAGCAGCTGTGGGGAGAGGAATCAAACATAAAAACAGAGAAGTAAGGCAGCCAGGTGGTGTGGGGCCTTGGTGGCCACCAAAGGACTTCTGAGTGAGATGGAGATTTGATGGAAAGTTTTGACAGAGAAATGATATGATGTATCTTATGTTTTTTTTTTTTTTTAATTTTTAACATTTATTTATTTTTGAGAGACAGAGAGAGACACAGCATGAGCAGGGGAGGGGCAGAGAGACAGGGAGACACAGAATCTGAAGCAGGCTCCAGGCTCTGAGCTGTTAGCACAGAGCCTGACGTGGGGCTCGAACTCAGGAACTACGAGATCATGACTTGAGCCGAAGTCGTACTCTTAACTGACCGAGTCACCCAGGTGCCCCTGATGTATCTTATGTTTTAAAAGAATTGTCCTTCTGGCTGCTATGTGAGAACAATTGAAGGAGATCAGGATTAAAAGCAGGTATCTACTTAGCAGGCCATTTCAATGATCCAGGCAAAACATGATGATGGCTTGGACTGAATGGTAGCACTGGTGGTGGTGAAAATTGGTGTCATTATGAATATATTTTAAAGGCAGAGTCAGCAGGATTTTCTGTCAGATCGGATGTTGGGTAACTAGTGATTAAGGAGGAGAAAAAAAATCTTACTCTAAACACCTGAAAAAGATTATGTGAATATAGTGTTTTCAGAGAGGTGGTTCTTATATTACTTCTATAGTATAAGTACCTAAGAGATCTCAAACTAATATGATATTGTATTTCAATATTTGAATTTTTAAAAAAGTACCTAAGAGGTGAAGTGAGAACACAAACCATGTGGAATGTCTGCATTTCCCTCACTGCCTACGTCATAACTTTAACATTGCATGTGCTTAATATATACATTTTTAAGAAAAGTTTAAGTGTATTAACTGCTATGTCATGTTCCTTTTCATGACTCCCAGGGGCAAGAACTCCATCCATTCAATCTGTCACAATCTCTTCCTTCTCCTGCCCTCCCTTTTCATTTCTATTTGACAGTGATGATTTCTCTTGCTTGCAAAGAATTTATTTGCTAAGGAAATCAGATGGATAAGTAACTGCCTTTTCTGTAGGATAAGCAATAACAAAGGGAAAAAGAGGGTTGCAGCAATTACCAAGTGTTTAGCCTCAGTAATTTCCAAAACTTCATTACTGTTACATCATGTACAAATACGCCTAGCACACTTTACAATCCCAGGTCCTTTTTTTTTTTATTATTCTTTTAAATTGGGTATCAGAACCCTGAATTAATGAAGATATTGTTACTGATATATAAAGAGGTAATATTCAGCTTTGTTTTAGTAATATGGACAGAATGTAAACTCAGTTCATAAATGTAAAATTAAATTGTTTCAGAATTCCTGTTCCTGAATAAATCATGTGTAATTTTGTGAGTGTCTTCGGGTTTGAGAGAAAAACCAAGCCCTGGCATTTTTCAAACAGGCCTTATGTAAAAACCCCAATGCTGTAGGGAAGAATGTTTTAGCTTCATTTACTTCCAATCCTAAGATGCATAAATGGCAAAATGAAGAAAAATGTTTGGTAGGTCACGCTAAAAAAGGTTAACTCATATTAACAGCCTTATAAATGAGACTTTCCATATCAAGTGTTTTGGCATAGCTTTCCAAATATACTCATAATACAGACTTCTATTCAAATTAGACAGAAATACATGTTTTCTCATATTGTATATTTTATTAAAGAAAATGTGTCAACCGAAGACATGGTGATGAATGGTAGCATCACACTTAGTCTTCCTATTAAAATGCCAAGAGCATACAAGCAATTTAACACACCAACTCAGAGGCAATTTTTTCCCTTTATTTAGTAAGTGAAGAATGTATCTTCAATGCTCTGGTGTGAATCCTTTATTAAATAAAATGTTCTACAATCTTTAAAATGTTCTAAAAGGTTTACTAAATGGTATTCTATTAAATACTCTATTAAATAAATGTTTCAAGAGGTTCTACACAGATCTTGTACTGTTTACTTACATAGAAAAAAAAAAAACCCACAGTAACAGTGACTTTACCTTTTTCAATGCAGTAGAGAGAGGGAAGAATTGTTAATAGTATTACCATGCTGGATACCTCCAAATGTCACACTTTGGTTTGTTTTTATGGTCATTTACTACATCCCTTAGGTCAAAGGAGTTCTTAAATAATAAGTTGTAGCCTAATAGCATCTCTAAGAAATCCTCCAGTTCTTGGGGCGCCTGGGTGGCGCAGTCGGCTAAGCGGCCGACTTCAGCCAGGTCACGATCTCGCGTCTGTGAGTTCGAGCCCCGCGTCGGGCTCTGTGCTGACAGCTCGGAGCCTGGAGCCTGTTTCCAATTCTGTGTCTCCCTCTCTCTCTGCCCCTCCCCCGTTCATGCTCTGTGTCTCTCTGTCCCAAAAATAAATAAAAAACATTGAAAAAAAAAATTAAAAAAAAAAAAGAAATCCTCCAGTTCCATTAAATAATGATACGCTACTGAATACATAATCAAAAGAATCGAGAAGTAAATATTAGCACATTATATTATGTACTAGAAATTCCAAACATATTTGGCATGTTTGAAGAAATATTTTCAGGTGTTTTCTTTTAAATAATTCATATCTATACCTATAAACGTTTGATAATTAAAGCAGCATAGTTTGTTATAACTGATAATGGGATGAGAGTTTATACATCAAAAACATGGCAACTGAGATCTTATCAAAAACTACTGTGATATCATGATAGTTTTATTAATTTCTGGGTTTTAGTCTTCCATACTTAACAAAATATTATCAGTTCATATGGAAGCCATTTGAGAACATGTTATTAGAATTGTGTAGTAAACAGACTGTGCATGTAATGGCTGTTTGAGTTATCACTTCTAATTCACATATGCTTAGTAAAAGTCATTTTTGAGAAATTACATGTAGATTTTCGCAGTAAGAATAAACACCATTTATAACAAAATCCCTTTACAACAAGACTTCAAAGTCCCAAATGATGGCTTATATATTTTTAAAAGTTATAACTGATACAACTTTAGTGTAACAAAACAACTTGTGTAGTCTTAGAAATTTCTGCAACAGAGAAGCCCTTTATTGACTCATGTAACAACAATGAGATGATTGTAGGGTACACTTACGCCAGCTCCGTCACCCTTACTTACTTAAAACTGGGTCTAGTTGAGTAGGCGGGTGAAGGCTATGGAGTGAGCTACAGAGGTATCTAGAGGTCTTACTATTCGTATCAGAAATTAGGGTTGAAGAGTGACAGTCATCAGCCTCATCCCTACCACCCCACACCCCTCACCCTCCACCTATGCCCCTACCAGAGAAACAAAAATGAATACTAAGCAGCTAAAAGACAAAGTTAAAACTTTGCTTAAAACAAAGTTCTTGGGGGGCGCCTGGGTGGCGCAGTCGGTTAAGCGTCCGACTTCAGCCAGGTCACGATCTCGCGGTCCGTGAGTTCGAGCCCCGCGTCAGGCTCTGGGCTGATGGCTCGGAGCCTGGAGCCTGTTTCCGATTCTGTGTCTCCCTCTCTCTCTGCCCCTGCCCCGTTCATGCTTTGTCTCTCTCTGTCCCAAAAATAAATAAAAAACGTTGAAAAAAAAAAAAATTAAAAAAAAAAAAAAACAAAGTTCTTGGTAGGAGCGAGAGAATGGTAATATTGTAGCAGACCTAGAATTTGACCTGCTTTAGCAGTCTGAAGCTAAACCTTAAGTTGCATGACCACTTCAGAGGTACACAGAATTCTGTATGCAGCAGAGTCAGGGGAAGAGGAGCGCTTTTCACAGTCACTTTGCAAGTAGGTCTTGCGGTTGCTTTCTATCCTTAGATGCTGCAGCTGTTATTCACTGGAAACCTCAACGTGCCATTGGAAAGGTTGTTGTGAGGATGTGTTTTTTTGGGCATTTATGTTGAGTTATCTGCATCTGAATGTGCATATATCAGTGATGGTTATTAGACGCTAGGCTAGGTGTTTGTTATGTGCCTTTTAGTCTAGCTGGAAAAAAGGGGAAATATCCTGTTTATAAGGACAGAAAATCTGGTATCTCAATTTAGTGAGCCATTATCTATAATGTATTAAATCTATGAAATCATGTACAATGCATGATGTTTACTTTTAATGACTGATAATGCGTGATATTTTCTTGCAGTGGTTTAAGTAATATGAAATAAATAATTGCATACTTCCCATTGCAAATCTTAGATATTTTCCAATGGCACAAGCCAGTTAAATTATTTCTGCTCTCAGTCTTGCATGTTAGATGAGCTACAAAATTCACCTTTTAAGCTCTGTTCTCTAGTGTAAAGACATTAACAATTTATTTTATTATTATTATTATTATTATTATTATTATTATTACAAAAAGCTTCTAAGTGGACAGTTGTGATTCCATGTGGAAGTGTGTGAGCAAAGAAACCATTTAACTAACTTTTATGGTTTTATTTTGAAAATTAGGCTAATGTGTAAGGAAACTAAGGCCCCTTACTTTCTATTTGAAATCTTTAATTATAAGCATTATACGTTTGAAAGGCATCCTAAATTAGGTATTATCTTAGCCCTACCTTTATTTACTTTTACATAATTATCCTGATGAAAGATATAATTATGGCATTATACAAAATTACTAACCCATATTTTTAATGTTTCCTAAGTGATAAACACATTACATATGGATTAAGGCAATACATCTCCAACTAAAATAGCTAGGATTTAATTAAAAAGTGGAAACTATAATTCCTATTTCTTGGTTGAAAAAAAATGACCTTATGAAAAAGAGTGTTTGGGGGAAAGATTTTATGAATAAAATTTCAAGATATAATTACAACTTCCTAAATAATATAAAAATGTTTATTTTAATGCCCAATTTAGAGAAGAAAAACTGAGAAACATGACTTTTGACACCATGGAAAAAGCAAAAGGCTCTCTTTGTTTGAATTTTTCACTTTGTATTATTGTGGAGTGTCATGCAGACAGAATCACAATGTGACATTTTTATCCTCATCTTTGATGTCTGCAGCATAAAATTATTACTCTTAGAGCAGTGAAAAGGAGTCTCCTATTTAGAAAACAATGAGGCTTATTATGTAATAATTGGAAGGAGAAATCATCTTCCCTAAATAGCAGGGTGGCTCCCAATCCTCTAAAGGAATGGTAAAAGAAGATGGCCAGGACGTAACACTTCCAAACTTAATTTTAAACAATGATCCAAATTATCATAAAATAATTAATCATGTTTCACTCAAGTGATAATAGATATAAATGTCAATTGACTAGGAACAATGAATATGTAGGCCCATGGGATCTTACTATCCAGTGTTATCAAGATGTTATCAGCTTGGCACCTCCCCTCTATTTCAAGCGTATATTTTAAATGCTCAGTTGGTTTGGCTTTAATTAGTCATCCTGATGGGTATTCATACTGAATCTTTACCACATGTCTATAGAGGCAAGAGAAAGACATAATATAGGCAAGCTAAAAATGCATTTAAATTTGAATTAAAATTATATGATAGTGTTTTAATATACCAAATAATAGTTTCTCATTAAACCAAAGATTTAAAAAGAAGTCACTATATTGGAAGGGAAGGATCAGTGGCATAGAGAAGGAGGTAGCAAAATCATCACCAAAAACAAAGATCCAGTTAGGTATCAAAGTGCGTGTGTGTGTGTGTGTGTGTGTGTGTGTGTGTGTGTGTGTGTTTAAAGTTATAGGTTGATATGGGGAAGCATACCAACCTTAAAGACAAGAAACTGTTTGGTAATTAGGGAAAATTAAAACAGGTTGGTATGGTTACTATGTCAGGGAAAGGGTTGTCCTGCATTTGGGCTTTGAGAATTGATTACTGAGTGCTCTTCCTCAAAGAGCAGACAACTCAGACTCATAGGGAGAGTTATTTAAAGATGTAGTCAGGGTACAATATTGTACCTGCAGCCAACAATAATGTATGGTACACTTAAAAACTGATTAAGAGGGTAGATCTCATGTTAAGTGTTTTTATGACAATTAAAAGAAAGAGAGATGTAGTTAGATATTTAGCAGATATATGTAGCAGACATATTATATTTACAGATGTAATATTTTTCACATATTAGTTTTTCATTCAACAAATATTTACTAAACACCTATTGTGTGCTAGATCCTGTGTTAGGTGCTGTGGATCCATTGGTAAACAAGAACATAACACAATCTCTGCTACCAGCTTACAGTAGAGTAGATAGAAACATCAAGGAAACAAAAAGTTAAAATAATGTTCGTAAGTGCTAAAATAGAGATCATTTACAAGGTATTCTGGGAGTACAGGGGTAGGCTACTTAACCTGGCCTTGGAGAATCAGGACAGACATTTTAGAGGAAGTGACATCTAACTAAAGGAAGAATGAGATTGATCTGGCAAGAATACTTGGAAGAAAAGGGAGAATATTTTTGGCATTTACAAAAGACCTGGAAGTGATAAATTGGGCCACCATGGGGACTGCAGGTCCATGAGTCAGGCTGCAACTTGGAGTTCAGGTAAGAGATAGGCTAAAGAGGTTGCCAAAGGCCAGATCTAAGGATATGTATTTTGACAAAGGGCACTGAACTAGATTAAAGATTCACCTAAAAGTACCTCCGTAAATATTTACTGAATGAATGAACAAAAATCTATGGTTAATCTGGCTCTTACATAATTAGTCCTTGAAACTTCAGTTGACTCAGCATTTACATTATAGTGAAATAACAAACATTTCATTGTAGGTCAAGATGTTAAAAAATCTGACAGAATTTATCATACTTCTCTCTATGGGACTCTTACACACACACACACACACACACACACACACACACACACACACACACACACGGTACCAAAGTAAATTTCATCCCAACTTTTAAAGCAAAGATGAGTGAATGAATTATTTTAGTGGGAAAGAATTATTCCTTCTTGATACAAAAAAGTGACTTGAATGTTGCCAATCATTTTATTAAAAACAGTCTGAAGGCACAATAATTTTGTCTTATTTGATGGTGTTAAGACTTTTCTCATGATAATTTTATGTAACATTTACTCAAAGGAATGACCATTTTACTTTCTTTTCTTGTCATATTTTTCATAAAATTCATGGTGTACTATGCTTAGGCATATAAGTATATTTTTTAAAATATTAAAGAAAAGTTATATTAAAACTCAAAACAAAAAGCATAATTATTTAAATATTACACAAAACATCATTTTAATCCACTTATTTTCTAAATTTAAAATAACCATTCTGCTTTCCAAATGAAGCAATTACATTTTCAGATCATAACTATTCAATAATTACCATTTTTACATTTTTGAATATTTACTGCAAAGCAATGTAGTATCAACTCTTCTGATTAGAAAATAGATGCTTGTGGGAAAAATGGAAGTAATTTTATTTAAAAAAATATGCAGATGCATCCTATAATAAAAAAGTACATTTAATGATCATATAATTAGATGGGAGGAGTAACTGAGTATGATAAGATGAATGGATCACAGCTTTTACTGCCTAAGTTAAAATTTAGCATAAAATTAAAGCTGCCTACCATTAGAATTAGTGTATAAGTTAGACTTTTTTCATTTTACTGCTTTGAAATAAAAAATATATAGTTTACTAATTTACTTTGATAGTGCTTCCTTTTCTTCAGAAATACATCATTAAAGTATATTATGCAGCTCACTAGTAAAAATTATATAGTTGAAATTAAAAATGTGGAAATATATAGTTTATTTTGATACTTTTTTCAGGATACTTATTCTGGGTGTTACCAAAATCTTACGTGGCTCACTGGTAACCATTATATTAGTTGAAATAAAAATAGTGTAGAAAATAATAAAAATTAAAGATGATTAAATTTGTTAAAATTTATTTATATTGCATTAAAGATATGATTGTTTCACTTACTATATTGACTAAATAATTATCTCTGTGATACTAGGAAATTAATTGGCATAAATTTCCAAATAGGGGTGCCTGGGTGGCTCAATGGGTTAAGCTTCTGACTTTGGCTCAGGTCATGATCTCATGGTTTGTGAGTTCGATCCCTGAGTCAGGCTCTGTGCTGACAGCTCAGAGCCTGGAGCCTGCTTCAGATTCTGTGTATCCCTCTCTCTCTGCCCCTCACCTGCTCACGCTCTCTCTCTCTCTCAAAAATAAGTACACATTAAAAAAAACTAAAAAAAAATTCCGAATAAAGTTGATGGTTGACATTAGTTACTTTAGAAAGGCTCTGTGTAGACTGTATTAGATAAATTATTGAAATGAGAAGAAATTAGAGAAAATATTGCCCTTATTAAAAGGAATCCTTCCAAGGTTATAATAAACTTTAATTAAAACTAAAGGACAATTAGTAATACACTTGTTAAGTGATTGCTCTGATGAGCTAACATGAGCCAAACTTTTCATGCCATTTGAATATCTTTAAATAGAATCACATTTCAGGAATCCAGGACAGGTTAAAAAAGATACCATTTTATAACAAGCTCCTAAATGTGGTCTTTGAAAAACCACTTTAATATCCAGGTGCCTTTGTTTAAATAACCTCAATCTTTTCTTTTACAAGTTAAATCTCACATTCACTTGGTTCTCCATGTTGGTTGTTAAAATTACCCTTATGATTAAACCCTCTATATACATTCTTGAAAATTACTTCAGATTTCTCATTTCTCCAAGATGTTAATAGTAAGTGCTTTAACATCTCCTTGTCCCTTATCTCAAAATATTTGATAATTTCTGATTCCAAAGGAAGAAGTTTCACAGAAAGAATATAAAGCAGTAGGTTTATTTTAAAGTCTACATAAGGAATCTTTATAAAAAAATTAAAGTATTTCCTGTTACAGTGTTCAATTTATTTTTCCAAATAAATCTTCAAAATAAATTTTAATCTTTAAAATAAACTTGAAATTTATTTTTAAAAATATTCTTATGTTAAAATGAGATAATTAAACCCTTCTTAAAAAACACTTTTTTGTAATATAAAAATTTACTGAGATGGTTCAAGAACTGGTAAATTCTGGTAAGAGTCAAAATACTAATAGAAAATATTTGATTTTCGACAATTGTGGTATATAGATAAGAGAACATTTTAGAAAGCACAAATATTTTTTAAAAGGACTATGATTTCTTAACAACAATGAAGCTAACCTCTAGGTAGTACTTACAACAGCAGAAAATGTCTCCCAAACATTTTTGGGTAAAAACATTTTTGTAGTATAAAAGCTCTCCTAATGAAAACTGGAAAAATTAGAGAGAGAAAATGAAATATCACTCTTCTGTTACAGGCATAGTTTAAGTCTTGTTTCACAAATAAAAGGACCTTTTCTAGCATATGGACTAGCTGCCATGTCCTCCCAGGGATGGTCCGTAGCTATGTTCACCTCAGGCTCATCAAGAAGAGGTGAACTGTCAAATATAATTTCAGTCATAGGGTGGTTTGGTTGAGACAGATTAGTGGTATGCAATCATGATAGATAGTTTATCCTAGTCCCAAACTGCCGCTTGGGAAATCTTGAACTCAAATGAACAGAGACTCAGTCGTTATTAGTGTCAAAAAGGTATACAGAGACAAAATTTGGTTGGCAGCACGAAAGATGAATCAAGGCGAAAAAGTGACCAATTGCATGTTCAAAATCGAAATTGAGAGGCATATTATAGTTTGGAAACACTAAAAACCAGGAGGCTCATACATTATTAATTGTTCATTAATATTTAAAACATGTTCCTCTAAAGTAATATATTTTTAGAAAGTCAATATAAATTACATGTATTATCTTATTTCAAAATCTTTATTCTCATCGTGATGCAGAATAAATAGTCCTCTCTTATACACAGGATTAAGATACTTCTTACAAATTTATGTAATTTTTACTCTCTTCCCTTCAGTTGAATATTCCAAGAAGACTTTTTAAAAGAAAAATCACTTTTGTGGAAATATATTAACATTTAAATGTTACATAATTTGATGACTTTTTAAGAAAGAAATCAGGATATAGTAAGGGTATAAACTTAGTATGTGGAGGAACTTAATCTAAAGAACCTTCCAAATATTTTCTAAACACTGGAAAATATATATTTATAAATTGTAAAATACATCATTCTATTAGCAAACACAAACTTTGGTATCTTTAAATCAACCCCCCCACCCAACTGAATATCCACAAAAAGAATGTCCTCAAGTGTCACTGCCTGAAGTGATATGCTCTGACAAATCTAACAGCTCTTTCTGTGTCATTCCTAATGCACTTGTCACTCAGTATTATCCATCCTCATTAATGACAATGGGAAAGTTTATCTTGGGAACACGTTTTAAATCATCTACTCTTTACAATGGGACCATGAAATCTCTTACAAAACATGAGGCGGGAACTACTCTGACAACAAAACCCCTTCCTGGCAGCTTTATTCTTAATTCCTGTTCAAGGAGTAATCTGTTTATTATAAAATCATACAGAACAATATATTAAACAGAATTTGAAACAAGAATAGCTAGTGTGATTTTCAAGCTTACAAGTATTTTTACAACATTTTTATTAGGCTGAAAACACTAAGTTGAGTCCTTTTTGTGTGGTTTCATGCCATCTTCTTTTCTATTCTACATTATAAACACCTTTGAAAAGAATTGGTTTTATCTAATTTTAAAACAACTTGCAAATGCCAAAGGCTTAATCTTCATATAACTATTTAAAAAATAATAATATGCATTACGTAAAAGTAATTTTGATTAACGCTGTCCTCACATGTTTAAATTTTCTAACTAAAATGGCAACTCAAGTCTCCTATAGCTTAAAAGTAATCTGACCAGTCCCCAAATTACTTGTAATAATATATTTATATTTGAAACTTTAATATGGTCTTATTTCCTTACCTAAGAAATTCCTGCAGTTAAAAAAAAAAAAAAAGTAAAAAATAAGCAAGACTTCTTGATCCAGAGTGGCCGCTTAAACATTCTGTTTTAATTTGGCTATCAATTACACATGCTAGATACTGTGGATAATTAGCAGCTAATCTTTCTTTGGTATACTTCTGCAGATAAAATCAAAACCTGTTAGAAATATATCCTTATGCTTCTTATTCAGTCATCAAAAGTTTAATATTACATTCTGATTAACTTATCTCTGGTAAAATATCTTAAATAGGTTACAATAAACGTGAAAAATCATATTCAGTGATAACTTTCTCACTTTTAATCATCTGAAGCTCATTTGTGAGTTCAAACATGCTAAAAACAAAAATACTGACTTTTAATATTTAAAAGTATTACAGGTATGGACCTGTACTTTATGAAGCCTTTTTTACTTGAGAATTCAAGACTTACTTTCATATTTCTAATTAATGCTTTATTTTAAAGAAAAAGAGAAGAGGTTCCTTTTTAGGATATTCTAAAAATTATATGGGCTTCATGATTAAGATTCTAAATTAAGTGTATAATAAATAGCATAAAATGGTTAATTTTGTGTTTTATAAAAGAAATAAAAAATCTAGGGAAAAATAAGATATACACATAAATTATAATTGTTCCTCATATATTAGGTGTTTATTAGGAATCCAGTTATATTATCTAGAAAATAGCAATTAATGTATGGCTTCAGAAAGCTGAATTAGTACT
This sequence comes from Neofelis nebulosa, assembly GCF_028018385.1. Classification (NCBI taxonomy): domain Eukaryota; kingdom Metazoa; phylum Chordata; class Mammalia; order Carnivora; family Felidae; genus Neofelis; species Neofelis nebulosa. The sequence goes on along the minus strand of NC_080791.1, from coordinate 85,984,547 downwards.
AATGGGTGGGAAGTTGCTGTAGCATCTGAAAGAATTTTCTAACAACTGTAGTTGGTAGAGAGTAAAATGGGGTGAGTCTAAGAAAGTGGGTTCCCCATGAAGAGAGGCTGGGTGAGAAAATATGTGCATACAATAAGAAGCTGGCTTTGAAGTACTTTAAGCTCCCTTCTGATTTTAGCATTTTAAGAAATCTAGGTATTTTCTTAAAGAGACATACCTGCATTATTAATTCAAAATGTGCAAACTAAACATCAGGTGATTATATGAATTTATTATTACTCAGATAAAGCTTAATTTTAACATTATTAATCATGTCCTCTAACTGACAATTCCTTCAGTAAATTTTCTTTAAGGTATGTAGTCTTTTAAAAATAGTGGCTCCTATTTATAGCCAGCTTTCTGTGTAAATGACCAGATAGTAAATATTTTTGGCCCTGCATGCCATAAGATGTCAGCTTAGTGATGTAGCATGAAAGCAGCCATAGACAATTCATAAACAAATAGGCCTGGCTGTGTTCCAATAAAATTTTATTTTTAAAAATGGTGAGGGTGATTTTGGCCCACAGGTCATAGTTTATGAACCTCATGCTTTAAAGCATCAAGGGCAAAGTTGGTTTAATATTGTCTTTTACTTGTCTAATTTTACATGAACCAAACTGTAAGAATCCTTCCAACAAAATGATGGCAATGTTATAATATTTGAGTGCTAAAGCAAATGGCTCATATTTATGGCACTATGAAGAGTAGATCACATTTCCAAAATATCTTTCTATTTCTTGACTAAATAACACATTAAGTCAATGGGACCCATGAAGGAAATGCATTCATTTATAAATTATGCACTATAAAGCTTTTCTTCTGAATATAATTGTCCTTAAATTTCTATCTGGGCCAGAATGTTTCCCAGGAGGAAATTCTTAAGAAGCCAAACTAAAGAATTAGATTGGGACTTGTCAGCTCCATGTGCACAAAGAGGTCAGCGGGATGATTTTTCAATAATGATAGTTCTGATGATTTCTGTTATTATGGAAGTGATATTAGTTGCTTTATTACTAATATGTATTTAAATCTGAATTTAACCAAAATCTTGTATTGAAATTCCATTGCACATAATTATTTCATACCTAATTCCTAAGTCTCACAAATCTTTTGTAATATCTTTCTGCTAAAAGCCAGAAAAACATATAGGCAATAAAATCCACTTTACTGGCCTGAGAATATCAGGCATGTTAACAGGCAATTACTGGGTCAAAGGGGGTTAGAAGGTATAGGTATTTTAAACCCAACAATCAGAACTGACTTCTGTCAGCTCTGGAAGGCTTTTACAAAGTTAGACAATTTATTATAAAATCTTTTAAGATGAAGCATTCAAAACAATTTTCAAATGGCAATAAAATGAAAATAAGGAAATAATGAATCATGAACACCAATCACTTTTTGGTAACTAAAAATTATATATTTCCTAATTTCCTATCCGATATTTTTGAAGATTACCACTCAACTTTATTTCAGCAATAATGGTTCATTATACTATTAGCTGATTTTGAAATAAGTTTTTATTGAAGTATGATTGACATACAATACCTTATTAGTTTCAGGTGTACATCATAGTGATTCAATATTTTTATACATTATGAAATAAGCCCCATAAGTCTAGTTACCATCTGTCATCATACAAAGTTGATATATTAGTGACTATGTTTCTATGCGGTACACTACATCTGCATGACTTATTTAGTTTATAACTGGAAGTCTGTACTTCTTAATCCCCTTCACCTATTTCTCCTGCCTCCCCCCAATCCTCCCTTTTCTGATAACCCAAAGTTTATTTCTTGTTTCTATGAGTCTGTTTATATTTTGTTTTGTTTATTCACTTGTTGTTGTTTTTTAGATTCCACATATAAGCGAAATCATACGGTATTTGACTTTCTCTGACTTACTTCACCTAACATAATCTCTTATCCGTCCATCCATGTTGTTGCCAGTGGATCAGCTGATATTTTTTGAAGGTTATTTTACTTATGCAAAACCTTAGAAGTATATTAACTATTAATGAAAACTGTATTAGCATTATCAGACAACTCTATACAGTCTGAAATGGTGAGATTTCATAGTCACACTCTCTAATTTAATGTTTTGGGCACTATCAAGAGGACATTCATTTGTTCGTTCATTCATTCACTATTTTTTGAGTATCCATGTGATCAGGGACTGAACTAGTAAGAGGGGATATGATGATAAGTAAAACAGAGGTAAGTTTAAAGCATTTATACCTCTAAGTGAACCACATTTTCCCAAAGCTTCAATATTTTACAACAGATGCTTAAGTATGATCATGATGTTTCACTGTGCTTAGGGTTGTAGAGCCATGTATTAGGGGTGTAGAGCCATGTATCTAAATAATTAGGGGTGTAGAGCCATGTATCTAAAAGGTCAATTTCACATGGAAGGATTCTAGAAAGTGCAGTATAAATTTATTTCATTAGTATACATTTAACAATTTGATTTTGACAACAAAAAATGACTTATACCTCATGTATATGTATATGTATGTGTGTTTACATATAACATAAAATCTAAATGCGTAAAAATTACTAGAAGGTACAAAATATTTTCTTTTCATCATTAGTTTTATTTTCATCCTAAAGTTTTAATTTATTGAAAAATCAAGTGAGTGAATTCATTCAGTACAGATCATTACTAATACTTTATCTGCACCACCATTTGTTTCTCTCAAAGCATTGGAAAGGCTATGAAAAATAATGAAAATAAATCACTATCCAGTTTGATTACTTTTCATACTTATTCCTTACAAATTCTGAACTTCAATACAGAAAAAATGGAGTATATACATCTTAGCTATGTTGAAACATGCTAGTTTTATGGTAAAGAACATTTAAAGGCTACCATTGTGCTATTTTTCTATATCTGGACGTGATCCATATATTTAAGTGGGGTGTGTATGTGTGTGTGTGTGTGTGTGTGTGTGTGTGTGTGTGTATGAGCGGTTTTCCTTAAAAACTGTAGCTATATATTCTAATAATTTTCTATAATTATGTCAAGAATATAGTACTAGTGCATTTGGTTTTGCCCAACATTTTAGCAATTTGTTTGTAAAAATATTAATAAACTAGTGTTGTGCTAGCTTTTCTCTTTGCCCACTGAATACAAGATAAGTTGACCCATTTATTTACAGGCTCAACAAGGGCAATCCATTTCATGCTATAGCACTGACCCTTAACAAAGATCTTGTAAATGAGTAGCCTGTTACAATATGTACAAGTGACCTTTAATTGCACCAAGAGGCTTTTTGTTACAAGGGTTTTCAATGCCACACCATAGCTACAGTATAAGTTGGTAAAACACTTCTTAGGTTGTTGAGCAGAAATATCACAACCCCTCTTCCCGTCAAAATATATACATAAAAAAAGCTTGAGGCATTTATCTAAGTCTACACCATAATAATGCCTTTTAGATGACTATTGATGAGAAAGATAAGCTGCTTTTCCAATCATGTAAGAATTAAATATTTAGAACTTCCATAAACAATTCATTAAGTTATTAAAAATGTAGTCAAATACAACCTTGTTTTTAATAAATAGCCTTTGGAAACAAAAACAGTTATTTCAAACTTGTTACTAGTTTTATTTTATAACAAGAAATTTTAATTTTAGTACAAGACACCTCCTTCCCTCTTTCTACTAAATAATTATATACGTGGAAATTTTATAATTTTGAAATGTTTAGGGAAGAATCATATATCCAAGAAAGCAGAGCCAAATACTCAAATACCTTCCAGAAGTTATTTATGTTGAGTAATGATACTTAAAATTGCAATAACGTATAGGGTTAGATATTTCAACTGATTTACTCAGAAATTTCTGAAGGAGTGCAATATATTTTTGACAGTCTTACAAAATATTGAAACCAAATACTCCATTTCATTGAGCCATTCATGTTAAGTTTCTTATTTCTGGAAGGCTCATGACAAAATGATTTAGTCTGATTCTCTACAACAATGGCGGGTTGACTTGACGGCACCTGACACAACAGTTCAGGGAACTTTACGAGAACTGTACCGGATACAAAGAACCTGAACTGGCTGCTCTATGAAATGTCCACTGTGGCATGGAGTTGTGACAGTAATAACTCTGATGAAACTTTAATTTCCACTTAAATAAGAGGACTGCTTTACTAGATTTTTGGGGAAAGGCATTTCCATTCCACCCTAGTTTCTCTTAATTATTTATTATGGTCCCCCATGTTCTACCTTTTAAAAACTAATAACTTATATGTAATCTCATATTTCCTTAATGAGGAACACAATTTCTTCTATTAAACTGTAGGAAACCTTGTCAGTAATATTGATAAATAAAAAAAATTCACAATGATAAGATTTACTGCTAATTTTGCTTAAAGGTGGTATTCAAAGGACTTCCAATAAATAAAACATGCAACAGAAAAAGAAGTAGGTATCAATAAGAATGTATCAAACCTTTATTAGAATCAGCTATGATAAATCAAAAGGAGGCAAAAACTAGAAATTTGAAAAACTGAATTTGGTACCTTACTACCTTATAAGTTGTATATAATTTAATTTTCTCACAAATAATTTTTGAGGCTTCAAAGATAACATACGTAAAATAATTAAAAAATATAAGCTATAACAACATGGCAACTATGAGCAAATTAATATTTGCAAAAATATCTGACTATAGAACTTAAGTGAACTTAATTATACTATATTATTATAATTAAATTTGGGATACTTTTGAACCATATCAAAATAGTGGACTGAAACAAGGGAGCCACATTTCTTTGTATGGAATACTTTCCTCACCTAAGATCTAGAAATCCTACAGAAGTGGTTAGCGTTTTAGGGAATGGCTTTATGTTTTTTGCAAATTAATGTTTTATTAAAAAAACATACCTACCAAATACAAGAAGTCAGTAAAAAAATAAGGAAAGAACACTCTCACAATCCTAATGTTATATAAGGGAGAAGCTATGATTAATCCAATCTGAATTTTATAAGGTATTTATAATAAAAATAGAGTAGATATGCTTAGTAGGAACACAAGAATTTTTGACTTGAATTTTAACAGATTATATATCAATGCGTGTGTGTGTATTTTTGAAGTTTGTTCTTTTTTATGTCTCCAGGCAGAGGCTTTCTGGCTCATGCACGATGAGATGTGAGAGTACATCTTGTGGTGTGGTGAGTAGTCGGTGTTTAGGAGCCCAGGCTTTAGAATCAGTGTTATTTCTTTCAGTTATTAACTCTGACTTTGGATAGGTTAGGCTACTTGATCTCTTTGAACCTTAAATTTCCTCACTTGTAAAATGTAGGTAATAATGGTATCAGTAGTTGTGAGATCTCTGAGGTAATGGCTATAAAGCACTTGCAATAGTCCCAAGCTGTTAAACACTCAATAAAACTTTTTATTTTTAAATCAATAATAATTAACAGAGCTCCTGAACATGTTAACTTTCCAGTGTAATTCTGTACATGGAGTTATAAGTTCTGGATTTAATCCTAGTTCCATGACTTTGGGAAGGTTACCTAACTCCTTATATTTCCTCACATTAAAATGTGTGTTGGGGCATCTGGGTGGCTCAGTTGGTTAAGCATCTGACTTCGGCTTAGGTCATGATCTCACAGTTGGTGTGTTCAAGCCCTCCATCAGGCTCTCTGCTGTCAGCACAGAGCCTGCTTCAGATCCTCTGTCCCTCTCTCTCTCTGCCCCTCTCCCACTTGAGCTCTTTCTCAAAAATAAATAAACAATAAAAAAAATGTATGTAATAATGCCTATAGCAAGAGTTCCTGTGAGTATCAAATAAGATTAAATATGGTAGTGTATGTGAAAGCACTGAACACAATGCCGAGAGCAAATGAGATACCCATTGTTTCTTTCAAAGTTTATTTATCTTTAGAAAGAGATAGCAAGCAAGGGAGGGGCATAGAGGGAGAAAGAGAATCCCAAGCAGGCTCAGTGCTGTCAGTGCAGAGCCTGATGTGGGTCTCGATATCATGAACTCTGAGATCAAGACCGGAGCCGAATCAAGACTCTGATGCTTAACCAATGAAGCCACCCAGGCACTCCCCAAATATATGTTTTAAAATACACTGTGGTAGGGGCGCCTGGGTGGCGCAGTCGGTTAAGCGTCCGACTTCAGCCAGGTCATGATCTCGCGGTCCGTGAGTTCGAGCCCCGCGTCAGGCTCTGGGCCGATGGCTCGGAGCCTGGAGCCTGTTTCCGATTCTGTGTCTCCCTCTCTCTCTGCCCCTCCCCCGTTCATGCTCTGTCTCTCTCTGTCCCAAAAATAAATAAAAAAAAAACGTTGAAAAAAAAAATTAAAAAAAAAAAAATACACTGTGGTAGACATGAGTTACTTTAAAAATAGTACTTTAACAATTTAACAAATATTTATGGAACACCTACTGTATGTACTCAGGATTTAGCCACAGAAAAAAACTATGTCCCTAATCTTGTGAAGCTTACAGCAAATAAAGCTGAGTAGTTGAAAAAGAACAAATTAACTGATAATCAACTATAGTAATATATGTAACATTGAGAATTAAAATAGGGTACAGGACAGTAGATAACTGAGTGAATACTACAGATTGGCCAGTGAGGGAAGACCTCCCTAAGGAGATTCAGATATTTAATCTGCAATCCAATGACAAGAAAAAGCCACGAACATATGGAGGGATGAACATTCTGGACTTTTGGTGGCAAAGACATTGAGGAAGGACTAAAGATGTTTTGGGTATAAAAGTATTCCCAAAGCTACCTACAATAATCACAAAGCTCATAAATACCATATTTATTAAGCTCTATAATCGGTTATTACTCTTCTAGGCACCTTGGAGGTTATATTCATAAAATATATGTTCTTACCATCTAGCTGATGAAATGGGACAGCCATGATTTGTTATCATTTTCTGTTTCCTGTGTTTCTATTTTCCTTAGACACCATGAACAGCACATCGTGGGAGAAAGTGTTTTAGGGAGTACCATATTAACTGGGTGAGTTCTACTACAGCACTTCTACAAATGTTTTAAGAAAATCCTTAAAGCATTGCGATACATAAATAAATGTCTGTATCTGCAAAATTTAGGAAAGAAGGAATTTTTTTTTTCTCTTTTCATCCTTAGACAATGCTGAATCTGTACTATCCTGGTCTCAACTGTGAGATTACTATACTATGGATACCACAGGATCTTTAACAGATTCATGGGCTGAAGACTATTTGGCAAGATTCTAAACATTAGACTTTTGCTTTGTGCCACAGTCTTGCTAATTATATTTCCTGACTAAAATGTAGTAGAATGAGTAGAAAAATAAGTGCAACGTGAAATATTAGACTCTAAGTTGAATTTATAAAATGACCATTTGTACATAAAAATTATTCACAGTCAAGGTGTCATAAGATTAATTTAAAAATACTTCTCAAAGAAACAGGATTCACTTAATGTAACAAAGTATAAATATAATATTTCAGTTGCTGATGACCATACAGAAACTTTAAGATAACGTAATAGCTAAACATGAATTTACTCTTCCTTGCCAAATGAAGCAATGATGTTCTGCCAGCCCAAGTCACAGGAAGCATGTGAAATGAACACAAAAGCAAACAGGCCTTATGCTGCCTAAGGGAAAGTCAGCAAGATGGCAGCTTCAATCATTCGGAATAATACTAAAGCAGCCTTAGGCTTTTCTCAGAATGGAAACATGTCACTATTACTGCAATATTCCAACAAATCAGAATGCAGAGAAAAGAACACTTATGCAATCACATACTGGAAGGGCACTTTACTCAACATTTAAGTGGAAAATAATTATAAAGAAACTTCAGAAAAATTGTCAGTGAACATAAATGACTCAGGAAAAAATGTTTTCTTTCCATGTGCTTAATAGATTTTTAAAAAGCTTGCCACTTAGAAACAATTTCCTTTTACACTCTCCTTAAGGAATTATTAACGTAAACACTAATTTTTATGAAGTGGTAAGTGAAAAGTCTGGGAGTCAGGCTGCCTGTAAGAGGTATTCATTTTCCCCCTGATATAGTACTGTCACTTTGGAAGTTTGATCAGAGAGGGGATAAGCTTTCCCAACGTTTATATAGGAAGTTAAAAAATACTTCAAATATTTGGGAACTTCCCTAGTCAGTATACTTTTAGCGTGTGTCTAGTCATGTAGCCATCTATGGTCAATCATCAAAAAATCAAAGGCAAATTGGCATGACTCAACCCTAACTTTTAATACCGCATGATTGTGTCGTGTAAGCTTGTTTTGTGTGAGAGCTGCTGTGGTTTTAGCAGAGAGATTAACAACCGGACCTAAGCTGGCCTCCAAACCTTGCCCTGCTGATGCCTCAAGCTCTTTGAAGTCTGACCATCATACCTGGCAAAACAACAGTGAGAACTAGGATGGTGTCAGATCTAATCAAATTGTTCGCTGCAGCAGAGCTAACTATGGGGTTCACTAATTGGCCCAATTGCGGATTATACCTTTTGCTACAGATTCAAGACAATAATTTAGTTAAATGATGTTTTTTTTTTCCTTATCTCTTCTAATTAAGATTCCAATGTGGGAAGAAATAGGATTAGACAGTCTCAAAACTGTGTTCCCCTTAAGGTGGTATGCACTTTTGATAGGCTCACTATGCCATGTGAGATATGTAAGAGCACAGTATTACCAACTTCTTGAGAGTCTGTGAAATCTATATGACCATACTGTATGTTTACATTACTTGGGAATTAAAGTGTAAATACAGTGATGGTAATATAATGAATATATTGAGATGTAAACATGGAGAAAATGACATTTCCATTGTTAAAAAATGCTCATTTGAATTTGCTTTTGATAAGTGATTTGGTCTATATGAACAGAGGCCTATGTTACACTTTGATTTTCTTTTGCTAACTGCAATCTATCTGGGAACTGAGCATTTCAATATTTGTGGAGGGCATCATTATCAGAAAAGGCATATTGGACTATATGGCTCATCATGCTACAACTTAATGCTCTTGAGGCAGACATTTATGTTTCCATTTTTTATTTTAGTGACATAATTGTTAACTGACAAATAAGTCAACCATCTCTCCCCTTTAGTTCTAGGTATACTAAACAGTCACCTTTCTATTTCCCATTTAAAACTGAAAAGCCTATTGATACAAAATTTGGCAAGTAAGGAAACCCAGGACCAAAGATACCATGCAACTCTACATTGTCCAGCATTGTCAAAGTGACTGATATCCTTATAGTTTGCAAGAGTTTGTTTTTCCAATATGTAAAAATTTCAAATAATTCTCCTGAATCACATTAAATATATTATAGTACTATATAAAACTAATTTATACTTATGGCATCTAATATTTTGGTGTTAATACTTAAAGAATGAATTTTCTAAGTAAGTGCATCAAAAATAGTTGTTACTTAAATAAACACTGGTTAATCAATTCTTCTGTGAGAAAAAGTTCTTAATGACTGGGGAGGTATTGGAGTCCTGTATTTGGCACTGGGGGAAAAATTAAAGACAGTCTTGAGACTGTCTTAATTTACTTCAATTTTCTGGGCTCTCAATATTCATGCAGGGTGCAAGACTCACATAAATATACTATTTATGAAAATTACTATTTTTGGACCAACTAAAGCCTATGTAAGTATTGTTTATCCTTATTTTGAAAATTTGCAGTGAATGGTGTATGCCTTTTGTATATTTCAGGGTAACCCAGTAATCATACTTTCTGACCTGAAATTAACACTGAATCTTAGAGCTGGAAAACTGTCCCATTACCAAAGCAGAAACTCTGTTGGTAATAACTTTAATATAGAGACTGTAACTAATGTGATAACATGCTATTACTATTTATGTTAGAAAATCAGATTATTAAAATGTGTTAAAATATGATCAAGCTGAACTACAGAAAATCACAATAGCAAAATATTATTAAATGCAAGTAAAAATGCTGCTGTTACAAGGTCATTAAATTAAATGAAAATGAAGTCACAATGAATCGCAAATTCGGCCAAATATTACTACTTTAGGAATTATAATTACATCATAATTACTAATATAAAGAAAAAAAAACTGGTTAATGATCATCCCAACAATACAGAGGCAAAAATTATAGAAACTGAAAAAAAATACAAATCTAAGTAGTTATTTCAGCTTAGAAGTGAAACTATTGCATCCAAATTATATTTCTTACAGAACTTAATGGAGAAGGTAGTATTTATAGGTAACTTGACCAATGGAGCTTATATAGTATTTATAGCTGTATTATTTGGACAATTTTTCAAATGCCACAACTTATCTCTATACATATATTTCAGCAAAGATTTTGTACCTGCTAAGTGTACAGCTCTGTGCTTAATTCTGGGATAGATATGAAGATGAAAAAGACAGTTTCATAGTAAAACCCTTCATTATAAAATGTTTAATTACTATATAGAAAGTATAAATAAGCCAATAGAAGTCCTGGTATACAATAAAGGGTTAGTAAATCTTACTATGATTGAATAAAGGTTATGTGGTAAGGCCAAGAAAGAAGCAGTATGTCATGGTTAATCAAATATGCTAGAGAGTTATCATGTACAGTTTACAAGGATTATGAATTTTCAAAGAATTGGAAAGCTATTGTTCTAAACCTGAAGTCATACTTAATCAACCTTAAATTTTCTCTTCTGCTTACCCAGAATGCATGCCAGGATTTTAGTGCATTACTATAGATGTGATTCTGCTATGATTTTTGTAGAGGGGCTAATTTATACAGCTTCATAGCTGATTAATACTATTAGTAAAAATTTACTATGATTAGATGAATGTTTCCACTGGAGTCTGAATAATACATATTTAAGAAGAAAGAAATATTCTTTTGCCTTTTCCAAATCATTCAAAGAAATTTAAGACTGCTGGCTAAAATTGCTCTCTTGTGGGAGGTCCTTGGTGGCTGTTAGTTAGGCCAAAAAAAAAAAAAAAATCAGTTTTCATGTATAAAATGGGCATTTAATAAATCAAAGAAAGGGTACCCTAAAATAGAGAAGAGGGCATTTTCCTATTTCTTTTGCCCCTTGTTTTCAACCATGCCAACTTTTGAGACCATGTGACCATAGTAAATTCCAACATGTAAGAAATCTACCTGTGTGGAATCAGAAAACTTATTTCTGCTTTACCTGCTAAACCACGTTTCCCTTCTGAAAGTAAAACACAGATTCAATGCCTGCTGTATTATAGTCTCACACTTTACAGACTAGTAGAGTATACATTTTATTCATTTTTTTTAGTATCAGGGCAGTTTTAAAAAAACCATTTGTTGTACATATGAAAACAATATCACTTGATAGATAATTTTTCCCTTAATAAAGGAATCCTCTTGCTTCCAATCTCTATAATATATCACCAAAAACTTGCTATCTGTTTGAGAATGCATTTTAGAAGGTAAAATGCTATATTTAAATTATGTAATCTTATGTGAACCACATGATTTTATCCTATTATATCTATATATGCATCTATTAGGTTTGTTTCATTCTTTAATTCATATTTTTTCTAATCACCAAATTGAATTTTATGGCATAAGTAAATAAATTATTTGGAATGTGTTTTACCTACCTTTCTATGTATAAAAATACCTTATTGATTAGGTTATAAGTCAAAAAGGTAAAGGATTTGATCACCTGTATTGAATATTAACTTTTTAAAAACCAACCATCTATTTGTGTTTTGTTTTCAAATATTGCTTCCAAACCACAGGGTGATCAATTCTAATTGTTCTTGGTTTAGAATGTTGGGAATAGAAGAGAGGAAGTGGAACAGAAACCTATGTGGTTTATAAAAGATCTTACATCAGCTCCAATGGTAAAGTGTAGTCACTATTGGAACCTAAATTTATCAAAGGAGAGGTTCCACTTGACATTATTAAGGTCTTCTATTTCTATCCTTCATCCTCAATATAAGACCAAATATGTGTTCATGTATGTGTTGTATATGTGTGTGTGAGAGAGAGATGGAGAGGGAGAGGGAGAGGGTGTGGGAGAGACAGAGACAGAGACAGAGAAAACATGATTCACACTACAGTGCTACATTTTTCTCTAGGTACAATATTTTTTTCACTAGGGAATCTGCTTGCTTAGTTTGTATGATGATAGACTTGATACCTTAGACCTGGTTGTCAGAATACTCATCTTGGAAGAAAGATGTCATATAGAGGAAAAAAAAAAACCAATTTACATCTTTCATTAAAAATATAAATTCAACTTAAAAGAAAATGATGAGGCATGCTTTCCTTGTGACACTAACTATAACTTTATCCCTCTAAAATTTTTCAGCAAAATGTTGCTTAATATTGGTAAATAATAATGGTAAATTTCTCAATATTCTATCAGAAAAACTGAAACAAAGTTTGAACAATTACAGTGTTGGGTTCCATTTCAATGGTTTCTTTTGAGAACTAAAGCAAATTAGCTCAAGAATCAGTATTTCTACACTCTCGTTCTCTTGGCTCTAAGTGGCTTTTGAAGGGCGCATCCCCAGATGAGAAACTTCTAACACTCCTGCAGAGATGGCCTGCTTGAAGAACTGGCTGCCTGATTAACTATTAACTGCTCTCAATAGGATTAGATAATTAAGGACATTGATGACCATTAATTAGGAGGAGGGCACATTAATTTGTCACTGGATAGGGCCCTTACAATGATTTATAGGTTAGTGCTACTTGCAAATGTGAAGGGAAAGAGAAAAAGAGAGAGAACCATTAAGTTACCTTATCAAGTGGCCAGCTAAAGAGGGCAGAGGGTCAAAAAAGGGCCAAAGTGGTCACTTAAGGGTGAAGTCCCAAACACCAAAGCAGTGCCAAGCCACATTGACCATCATTTGGTGATGAAGTTAAAAATATGCTAATTTATTGGTGGCAATTCTCTCTTTTTATGGTTTCAAGCAGTTAAGACAAGTGGCCTGCTTAAGAGCTTTTCATTTGAAAAGAGATTAAACAAAATGGTTTGTCAAGGCTGCTTGGCTGTTTTATGTCTTTGTTAAAAAAAATTGCACGGACTATACTGATAACTATCACATCACCCAAAAGCCATCTCTCCCTGAGCATTTATTTCGTTAATAAATACATCAACTCTAATTGCTTAATAGTGCTATGTTCATTTGCTCTTTAGCAAGATTAAGGTGAAATAAATCTTTCATACTACTACTTTCTGTCAGTATTGCTTGCATAAAGGTCACAAAAAAAGTTTAAGTTTTGTAGAAAATTTACATAAAGACATTGGTGTAAATTTTACTTTGTTTTGTTCAGCATGGAAAGTGGAAAGGTGATTTCATTAATAGTAAAGAAAACTGCTTTTAAAATATAGGTAAGGATCCTCTTTTCTTAGCCATACACAACTGTGGGTAGCATTCACATTCCACACACAAATAAGCACAGCTCATTAACATTTAATTAAATATGTTTTGAAAGCCTTAGAAATACGCATGCCATACTTATCATAGAAGTTTGGAGCTTACTTCAAACAATATTGAAAACAAAGTCTTTTTTGCTATACTCTGATGATATGCCATTAAAAGAGGAAAAATAAGATAGTCTAACATTTTTTTGTTACACCAAAAGAACATAAAAATATTAGCAGGAAACACTTTCTAAGAATTTCATTAAAGTAAAAAAATATATACATACATACATACATATACACACACACACATACATATATATGTGTGTATGTATATATGTGTACACACAGACATATGTATATACACACACACGCATAGACTATTTAACCTCAAGACCATGAACTAAAATATAAAAATTCTCTCTTACCTCAATGGTGAATAGCTTCCTTTTTAATTTAAAAGCTAAGTCTTTGACATCGGATACATCATAAATCAAGTTATTAAGCCGAGGAATTTGCCGAATATGAATCAAACCTTGTGAAAAGAAAATTAAAAGAACAAAAATTTAAAAACACTGTCTTAGATACATAAATCAAAGAGTCTTACAGCAGAATCCTGTAAATTTACACACAAGCATCCTCCCCTTTTAAAACTGGAGCTTACTACCAGGAGCAATGAAGCAAATGGTGTGATTATACTCAAGTAATCAAGCAGAATAAGATAAACAGAAATCCTTGTGCGAGGAAAACTAATTGCACTTTGGTACAGAAGTACAGATGTAAAGAGGGATCTTAATACTTGTCAAAACTACAGCCGGTTTGTGTGTGATTTTCTCTTGTATTTACAGTAAGCAAATATGGCTATCACCTTGCATGCTGCCCACGGCACCACTGAGTGATCTTTATTTTATTAAATGCACCAGTAAGCAGCCAGCAAAACAAGGCTTATGGGTTACTGATAACCAGTGAAGCACTAGTGAAAAGTATTTCATTTTGTACCTTATTAATGACTTGAGCAAACCATTGAAGAAAACTACATTTCAGAGCTCACTCTAGGATCAAACATTAACCCCTATGCCATCCCAAGACACTCATTTCTGTGGCATGTTAGACCTTTATGTAGCTGTTATAAGCTTTGTAACAGTGCTAGGTAAACCGTGAGCTTTGGCCTCTTGTCAGTAGGAACACTTGCTAATTTTTTCTGACAAGGGCAGTGGATGGCTTTTGTGCAGCTTAATGCAGTTTCTGACTAAACTCGGGGTCATTTGCCACAGATGAAGACATGCAAGATTCTTCAGTGCATCTCTCTGCCTGATTCAGCCCATATTTAAAATCATCATCCCAAAGATATTGATCCCTAAACATGGGAAAAGAAGGCAAATCCAAATCTGAGCAAATTAGACACATCTTATTTAAAGAACTGTTTCCCTAGTGCACAGTTTTGTGTGTGTTTGAATGCTTAGTAATGTATATATTTGTTTTAGCTTAAAAGGGTTAAACCTCCAGATGCTTAACTTTCTAAATGGTTCCTTCAAAAATAATTCACTGAACTATCTGATTTAATTCATTAAACTTAAAAAAATGCTACAAGTGTTAAGAAGACAGCTTTTAGATACAAATTAAAAAGATCTCAGAGCTATTTAGTAAAATACTTTAGAAATAAGCACACCAGACTTTCACTAGCACATTCCTTATTTTAACTTGGTATGTACTTGTTTAGTTGTTAAATCAGGAGGCCTCCCACAATGAATAAATATAGTTTATCAGGTCCTTCATATTAACAGAAACGCTACTGGTCAAAACCACTCGGAATCTGCTGTTAATCATTTATTAATTCAGAGATTTCAGCACACACACACACA
This sequence comes from Neofelis nebulosa, assembly GCF_028018385.1. NCBI lineage: Eukaryota > Metazoa > Chordata > Mammalia > Carnivora > Felidae > Neofelis > Neofelis nebulosa. The sequence goes on along the minus strand of NC_080791.1, from coordinate 85,969,284 downwards.
CAAAAAATCACAGCCTTTCACTCTCAAAATGTTTTAATCAAAAGGATTGACTTGGAATATAAAATATAATTTTACTAAATTTATTGGGTCGTAATACTTACAAATGATACTAAGATATAATTTATTAAGGTAGTAATTAACTTAGGTTGTCTTAAAAGAAAATAGGCATAATAAAAAATGAAAAATAGTTTATTCAATGATAAGACAAATAAGTCTTAGGGATGTAATGTGTAGCATGGTGGCTATGCTTAATGATACTGTATTGTACATTTGAAAGTAGCTAAGACAATAGATCTTAAAAGTTCTCATCACTAGGAAAAAAAATACTGTAAACTATGTGAGGTGATGTATGTTAATTAAACTTAACTCTGGCAATAATTTCACAATACCTACATCTATCACATCATTATTTTGTACACCTCAAACTAATACAATGTTGTATGTCAACTGGAGTTCAATAACAAAAAAAAGAAATAGTTTAAACTTATTAGTCTTCTTCCTATAATAGTGACAATAGCATATTAAATAATTATATATAGGGTTAATCTGGGCATATAGCATACTTGAAGTTATGTAAGTTAATAATCACGAGGCAAATCATTTTGTGTAGCTTTGTTCATAGCTTATATTTTCTAGCCTTTAAATAATACTTGATTGTTAGATTGTGCTATTTTATTGTTTTTTTTTTTTAAAGATTGTATGTTGATTCTTCAAAGCACTGGCAGTTATCATATAAAGTATCTTATAATCTTTTTTTTTTGTCGACTCTAGGAATTGCCATAGTCCTGCAATCACAATCTTATACAATTTTCTTGTGGCTTCAAATAAGCTATTCAGTCTTTAAAGGTTTCCATGAAAGTACCGTAGGTCCACAATAGTAACAGCAAAAATTAATATGTGTTCAGCACAAATAGGTAAAAATCCATCATTCACCATACTCCATATTTAATTTAGAGCTAAGATATGCAAAACTATTAAACTTTTCCTATCTCAACGGCTCTGTTTAAGAACATTTATTTAAAAAATCTTCAAATTAATCAAATGACCAAAACACTACTAAAAACTTCAAATAAGGGGCACCTAGGTGGCTCTGTTGATTGAGCATCTGACTCTTGATTTCAGTTCAGGTCATGATCTCATGGTTGTGAGACTGAACCCCACATTGGGCTCTGTGCTGGGCACGGAGCCTGCTTGGGATTCTCTCTCCCTCTCCCTCTGCTCTTCCCCAGCTCACGTGCACATATGCTCTCTCTCTTAAAAAAAAAAAAAAGAAAAAGAAACTTCAAAAAAATAAGTAAAAATCTGATTAATTGACCTGTGTTTAAACTAGGGCATGGCAATATTATAAAATTTGCTCCTAACTCAACAAAATGAGCAAAGCCCAAATGTAATCAAAGATGTTCACTTTCTGAAAGTGTGATTAGGACTTTAAAAATATAATGCAGTATGGGGTGCCTGGGTGGCTAACAGTGCAGAGGCTGCATGGGATTCTCTCTCTGCCCCTCTCTGCTCATGCACTCTTTCTCTCTCTCTTTCAAAAATAAATAAACATTAAAAAAAGAAAAAAAAAACAATAGAGTATAATACAGTATGAATTTTATTTATCATATAGCTAGGCTTTATAAAGCATAAACCACTATATAAGCTATTATTATTAGAATTAATATGATATTTATTTCAAACATGGCTAATAAGTACAACTGATTTCATGACAAGTTTAAGCCACTGGGACAACAACATTTATATCTAACTGAGCCATGCCTAAGTATTTGGGTTTGACTCCTTTCAAATAGTTACCATAGTCTGTAGTCTTTTTTTTTTTTTTTTAAGTTTATTTTGAGAGAGACAGAAGGAAAATGCAAGTGGGGGAAGGGCAGAGAGAGAGGGGAACAGAAGATCTGAAGCAGGCTCCATGCTGACAGCAGAGAGCCCGATGTAAGGCTTGAAATCACGAACCATGAGATCATGACCAGAGCCAAAGTCAGACACTTAACTGAGTCACACAGGTGCCCCCATAGTCTGTAGTCTTAATGTAGTTTGGTGACAAGCTGCCATGAAAGAATGGTCACGAATGGAAAACATATATTTATTTATTTTTATTTTTTTTAACGTTTATTTATTTTTGAGACAGAGAAAGACAGAGCATGAACGGGGGAGGATCAGAGAGAGAGGGAGACACAGAATCTGAAACAGGCTCCAGACTCTGAGCTGTCAGCACAGAGCCCAACGCGGGGCTCGAACTCACGGACCGGGAGATCATGACCGGAGCCGAAGTCGGACCCCCAACCGACTGAGCCACCCAGGCGCCCCGGGAAAACATTTAATAGATATATTATAAAACAAAATTCATGCTACTTGACAGTAGATATTATGACTGGATACAATGCTTTCAGGTACCCTAGAGGCAATCAGGATATTCTCTTCTCATTATAAAGGCAATGCTTACCATGATAATCCTTATATAATGGGTTGGTTTCTCTCTCAGAACCAATAAATGATTCCAGACCAACTACTGTATCTGACAAGTTTGTAACACGGGAAATAATTGCTTTATTCTGCAAAACAAGAAAACAAAACACTCATGTTTAAAAATATAATATCTATTCAGTGCCATTATGCCATCTCAATGACAAATTATAGAGGAGATAAATATCAATGCAGAGAAATAACTTAAAAGTTAAGGCTACCACATGCTGAAAATGGATGAAAGTATGCACTTAATTGAAAATTCCAGCCTATGTTGGTATGCTTTTCTATTTGGAAGAACTGAGGAGACATATCTTAGTTTTGGTAGAGAATATAAATTATTTTTCTTCTGTCTTAAGGGGCAAGCCTACCTTTATCCTCATACACTATTACATTTCAAATTACTTTACCCATTGCCCATTGTTAAATCTCATAGACATCAGGATTCAGAAGCAGTAGATATTATGGTATAATGTGTAAGGCAAGGTCCCATTATCATCTGTCAAGTGGGACCACGTTCCAGCTCTGTCACAGCTGAGGTCCTCTGCAGCATTTTAGAAACGCGGAAGGGTCTAGCTAAGAGGTTGCAACATGGCCACCTCTGGAGTCTTCTATTCTCTCCTTCCAGATGCTGCTATTTGGCTCTGGGATAACAATAAAGGCAAAGAAACGACGGTAGAGGACTAGCACTAGACTAGTAGCCTACCTTTTCCTTCCCAACACAACCAGACATGAACCAAAAATATTGCTAAATAATATATTGTAAAAAAGAAGTCATATTTTAAGTAGCAAACATTCTAAAACACCCAGAATTTCATGGCTATAAAAAATCATTAAAAATATAATTATCAAATACCCTATAGGTTCTCTTGAATTATTTTATTTAACAGAAATTCAGTATTTCTTTTAGCCTGTGACATAGTGGTAGGTCTAAGTCGATAACATCTTAGAAAAAAACTTTTGCTCTGAAGCTCTAGATAAGTTGAAAAAATTGCTGTTTGTAAAATTTTATAATTTTGAAACTCCCATTTTATACAATGGTAATGTCTACCCGTTTAAAAATAATCTTTAGAAAAGGATGGGAAATATAAAACAGGAAAATTTCAGTCCAACATTATGTCCCGTTAGAGGAAAGTCCAAACATAATCAAGTATGTTCACTTTCTGAAAACATGATTGACTACTGAGCTTACTGGTATTCCTCTGTTTCTTAGGTTCCCTTGTAAAGACTGCAGAATGAAAAATAAAAGAAAGCTTGTTAATGTTACCTGACTCTATCAGAAATACATAGTAGCTTCTGTCACTAAACATTATGCTGAAATGCCTGTTTAACTCATACCTAGGGCAGTCTTTGAAACTCCTCTGTAAGTAGAAATGTGTGTTGTATACAGAATGTTTTAGCCTTTGAATCAGTGCTCCTAAAAGAAACCAGTAAAAATAATTATCCTTAATTGGCTTTAATACTCTCAATCACGTGGGTACCGAGTACAGAAAAACATAATTTGAAAATGTCCGTTTTTTTTCCAAGGCAATTTTTCATTCAATGGTGAGAAAATAATCCAGATTGATTCCTTACTTTCAGTTCTATGCCACAGGGAATGGTCCTACTCCAGGAATAACAGGGGCTTCAGAGGCCATAAACAAGTTCCTCTCAATATTTCTTCAGCCAAAGACTATTATATCAAACTCATCCAGGTTGGGTTTCAGCCAGTTATTCTTCACCCAAACAAAAATGTCTGCCAGACATTCCAACAGCTGGGAGACAGTTCACAATGAGTCAACTTGAAAATGATTCATTGTGCTGAGTACTGAACAATGTTGGGGTGGGGGTGGGGTGTGGCTGGGTTAGTTGTAGAGGGTGAGAACAAGTGGGAGATGAAGAATAACCATGTGGTTCTCCCATTAAGAAGAATCTTAGATAACAACCACCAGGCTCTTGTCATCTCATTTTTAGGATAAACTCAACTGGGAAGAGTACTCCTGTCATGGACCCTCAGATGAACAAGCACTTATAAAGGCTACTGACAATATTTCTTAATCAAAAGGTCAGATTTCCTTTTATCTATAAATACAAGTCTAAGCCTTTGTATCTAAATATCTGAATCTAAATGATAAAAATCAATTTTTGTTAGAACTCATCTATTTGGAATTGTAGTGATATAAACTAGAGATTTCTCAATTATTTTAATAATAGAAATTGTAAGGTTTAAGGATGGAATTAGTGTTCCAGCATTCTATAAGCAAGGTCCTGTATATTTAAATGGACAACATGATATTTATTTCAGAGGGTTTCTTTCTTCAATTTAACCCTAAAATTTACTAATAAACCACTTAACACCCTGTAATATTTGTTAACATTATAGATCTTTTTAAGGTAATTTAGGGGAGATAAAAAAAACCCCAACTATCCACTTTGTAGAGGAAAACTAATGAATTCTAAAATAAAAGATGTATACAGCCTGGATTTAGAAATCTCAGAAACTTATGCATATATTTCATTTATTGGGTTTCTAAGTTCTGTAGGTTTATAGTACAGTTATTAACTACAAACTAAATCCTATTATAAAAGCTTTCATAAAGTATTACAGCAAGAAAAAAGTTTTAATCATTACCACAAAATAAGTTATATTTAACAGTGACCTTACTGCTTTCTGCACAGCAGTTTTGGAAAATAGTTTATGTAATGTGGTAAACTGGATGGTGAAAGTTGTACAGATATTGAAAAAATGTAGAATAAGAAGTACTGGAAATTATAATAACATCTAAATTCCTGACTGAGATAATCTTTATCTTAACTGCAAACTCATTCAGTCTTCCAGTTATGAACAAAGCATAAAAGATATTTGGGCATGTAAGTGTACATATTTTTTAGAAAGTTAAATTAGTGTTACAGGTTACTTTGGTACCTCTGAGATTCATAGGGAGTATGGTATATTCATAGGGAGTATGGTATCAATATGTAAGATATGGTATGATCATACCTTAAAACCACTCTTGCCTTTCAAATCATAATGTTAATACTAAGTGGTCTTTTAGATAAGGGTAGGTGAAATTAAAAAGAATCTAAAATTAACAGCTTTAAATAACCTCAAAAGCATAATAACAATTCACTTTAGGAAGAATACACTATGGACAATAAATTGTTATAATATAACTCATGGTGTTTGGAAAGCTTTAGCATAATAATCTGAGCAGAGGCCTTGAAACTGGAACTTCCACATTCTCATCCTAACAGATTCTAAGTGTTTTTATGTTATTAGCCAAGATGTGAAATCTCTTTGGTCTGCAGTATATGTAGTTGGAAATGGAGAAGTCAAGGTGTTTGTGCATCAATTACTTAGACATAAACTTTGAGTAATTTTTGTGTTGACTTTGAAGTTGTTACATTACACTTTCTAATAAGGAACATTTGACTAAGGACATTCAGGACTTACCAGTAGGAGTAAATTAATGGTTATATTCATGCATGGCACAATGACATCACCCAAGTATGTACAATGATACTGCCAGCCCTCCTCCTTGCCCATCTGGATGTGAAAATCTAGGATGGCTCAAAAATCCTCCTTATACTAGACAAATCTCCCTTCACTCTTGGGTGAAAGTTGTCAGCTCTGGACAGTAGCCAAGACATGACTAGGAGGGAAGCCAGAAGAGCAGAGAGCCAGTGTCCAGGAGTTTTAAGAGTTTGCTGGCAGTCTCAAATAGCATTGTATTAAGTTACATAAAAGGTTCTTAAAACTTTCTGTTGCAGTGGAATTTCTTAATTAATTATTTAAATTTAAATTATGTCAACTGGTGTTGCAAATTAAAAAAAGGCAAATCAGATTGTCCAGTCAACTACCTTTACACTCCAATTTTAATTTCACAAAAAATTTCAGAGTTTTTCCTTTGATTGTTTCTTGCTTGGTTTCATAGGATGTTTCCTGTTTTCTTTTATAGAATGGTAACCTCTTTATTAGGATATGCCAAATCCATTAAATGGATTTTAAATAAAGGAAGATTAAATTAATGCTCCTTTCCAATTCAGAGCTCATTAAGCCAAAACTATGAACTTTAAGAGATAAAAATTCAACTACTGCCATATAAAGCTCCCTCCATTTTCTAATAAAAATAGTTGAGATACCTACTTAGAGTAACAAAGTAACAATCAGAATACCTCAAACCCTGAACGTTTTCCTACTTTCTTTGACCTAATTATCTCAACAACATAAAAGATACAGTTTGGACTAACACAAAATATACTCCCAGGAAAGATTTTGAACAAGAGAATTAAAATGTAATTAACCAATCACTTAATTATTAAGAAGCTTGAAAAGCATAGACCAGTTGACATTAACCATTTATGCAATGCCTCAAATAAGAATAAGTTCTTGAGCTACTCAAATAAGAGAGACAGCAAATACATAATATAAGGGTAGGGCCCCCATTTGAGTATGGTACACATGTCAGATTTGGGATTACAATAGTGCAAAAGAACTATTAAGTTAATACTGAAAAGTTAAAGAAATATTTAAGTTACTTTATGATTGAACGTATTATGTGACATAATGTGTGTGTGTGTGTGTGTGTGTGTGTGTGTGTGTGTTGTGGGGGGAGGGAGGAGAATCTCAAGAAAAGCAAGTATACTACTCAACAACTCAAGTTATAATAACATTTTCCTGAAAAATGACATGCATAGAAACACAACCACACTAGCATTTATGACATTTCTTTGTGATATAATAAAAAAATAAATTTAGACAAAAGGATAAATCTATAGATGTTTAATGAGGTATTTGTTTTCCTATGCTTATTTAGTTTTACCTTCTATAGAAATTGAGATTATGAAATAATAAAATTGTTTTTATTGTAACTTTACAAACCTCCCCCTATCTTCCCCAGAGTTGTCACTTACTTCTGTAGATTAAAATTTTGTTTTTATTAAAAATATTTTATACTGGGAAAAATAATTCTGTTCATATTTTTTTTGAGTTTAAGAAATAATATAATTTTACCAAATATAATTATACTAATAAATATTTATAAATGTAATAATACCTTAATGAAGGCATTAGATTAATTCTTCCCAGATTTAATACTTAAATTTATTCAAAGTCACACAGTGAATTTTAAAATATAGTGGAACTTCGGTAAATTAAAAAAAAATTCTACCTATAACACTCTCTTGGTAGCATCATATACTGATATGGGAAATCATAAATCAAACATATTTTGGTTCCTTTTTCTAATGCTTTAAAAACATATCCACAAAGGAGCTAATGGTAAATATACTTAACCTGAAAGGCAAAATAAATTGCTAAGTTGTCACTTTTACTAGCATTAAGCAATGGAGCCACGTCTTTTTGGGATTCCCATCTGATTGAACTTAGTATTCTAAGTTTTGTCATGAAAATATTTTTTAAGAACACATGATGTTATTTTCAGAAATATTATTTACATTTACACTGGCTTCAAATAGTACATGATTTGCAGAACATTTATTTACATCAGTTTTCTTTTCCAATAGGTTATTGTATAAAACATCAAAAAAATCTTACATATTCTGAAAACTTATAAATAATGTAAACAAAATATTATAATGAATAGGCCAAATTGAATAATAGTATAATATTCCAAATTAATTGTAGGTAGTTTTTCATAAACTATATACCATCTAGTTTCATATTATGGAAATCATTCATATAGAAATTTTTATTTGTTGTTTAAAAATGTTTAATGGGTTGCTTCCCAAATCAGAAATTTGTTGCTTACTACTTTATACTTGAAACCCTTCAGATAATTCACAGATGTCCAAAAGCTCATAGCTTGCCTGGAAAAACAATTGCTAATATCCAAATATCAAACGGAGCATCCAGCTGATGTTTGTGATGCCGTAGTAGGTTAAAGATACTAAAGTTTAAAATCAGCTTAGAATAATCCCATATTGAGTATAAAATTATAGCCTGTCATCAGGAACAGGCTGACAGAGCCAGGTCCAGATGGGAGACTGGCTGGGAAAAAAGCTGAGGCAGGTGGGAAAATGATGGGAACCTGACGGCAGACAGGACTACTCCCTCTGCTGGCAAGGTTCTCATCTGCTTGAATTTTTAACTAATGACTTAGCTTTTCTTTAATTATTGAAGATAAAACCAATAAATTAAATTATGTAAGATGTTCTTTCTTAAGTTAGCTGTTCTGTATTTGCACATTTTCAAATTCATGGTCTTCTATTTTTCACCAGATTAATTTCTCAGAGATATAAGGATCCAATGTTTCACCAGGAGGTCCAATTATTTGTCTTGTAATTTAATTGCATCATAAGCATAAGCAAATGTAGCATTGCTTTTATAATATAAGGCCTTTAAAAATTAAAAATGCCTTTAATTTATATTTGTTGAGATATGTACCTTCTTGAAGAAAAACATTTCTTGGGTACAGACTTCACAATCTCTTTCTCAGGCTCTGCATAATGCCCCGTAATGAAATAATATAGAAATGAACCATATAAATCAACTATACAGGGAACAAGGAAACAGCATGTCACAGCAAAAGAGCATAGATGTACAGCGCCAAACCTATCTGATAATCTAATGATCTGAGTTTACAGATATTATGTACTAATATGTAAGAAATTAAGAACTAATGTTTACACAAAAAATTTGTTAAATTTTACAGAAAAATTATTCAATATTTGATTTTCAATGTAAGTTAATAGCTGCAGCAAAAACATTTAGTAAAAATCTGTTCTAAGATTTTGGCCTACAACCAGAAGCTCCCAGAACAGGAGGGATCAGCTTTTTCACCCACTGTTCTCATCTGAATCCTGGCTTAAAAGCTATTCCAGCTCCCAGCTTTCCAGAAGGCTCCATCCCAGGAATCCCTGCCTGCCATTTGGTTTGCTGATTTTAATCTCTCAGGACTTTCTTACAGTGGCTCTACTATGCTGAACTGGCACTTGCTTCTAGAAGTGAGTTATTATTAAACCTGTAGGTCAATTGTGGCACTAACAACTCTTTGGAAGCTTTCAGCCACAGTGTACAATTTGCTAGTCTAATTAAATATTAATTCTAAGTGTTACATTTTGTGGCTAAGAGCTTTTATTTTCCATCATCAGCCTGGAAGAGAAAGAGGTTACAAGGCTAATTTAATCTCTCCCCTTGTCCTCCTCAACATTAAAGATTAACTACATAGGGTGCGAAAACATTATTAAAGAAGCAGAAATACTTTATATAGTAATAATAATGTAATTAATAGCAAAGGGCTAAAACATAATACTGGGATATAATATATGACCTGATATTTAAAGAGCTTTAAATTATAATTAGTTACAAGCATATTTCATCTCAATATTAAGAAATAAGTATCATCTTTTTTTGAAGACAGTAATCTTTCTTTAAGGGAAATGCATCAAAGTATACAAATAGGAATAATTCAAAACTTACATTTTCTCACAGGTATTTTTCAGAGAGCTTGTAACACCAAAGATTAAAAACTTACTAATTTTTTTTGCAAAATAAACGCAAATTACATACAGGTGTACTTATTTTCTGTACATAAAAAGTGATCAAGTTCAAAGATAGTTTATAATAAAGATAATTAACGTTAAAGATCCTTTCCCCTTTTTTCTTCTATCACGTTCAAGTGGACTGAACACAGAGGTCCCTCTCTGCTTCTGTTCCCAGAACAGTTGTGTCCATGCCTGGACACTGGGCATTATAAAGACTGCAGTCCACAGCCAAAGATTCCATATGCCCAAACAGATGACTCAATCTCCATACTGTGATGAGACGTTTCACTATTTCTATCATTGATATTTTTAAAAATTTTGGCTCTAAATAGTACTTTAACAACCACCATCACCACAAGGAAGTACAGTATGAATCACCATATGAACTGTAACATCACAAAGTTATTTTGGAACAAAAAAACCATTTTACATTAAAACTATTTTTCTTTTTATGGCTTGCTGAATATGCTTTGGTTAGGTTAAGTATAACAAAAGATTTCTAAAGTGGCATTTTTTTTCCTTTAAAGATGCACATTTATCTTATTGACCATTTAAAATATCCTGCTTTTATTTAATATGCATATTTACATTAAGATAAAATAGTATATATTTTGCTATTAATGTTCTATATAGACAGAAACTTACAGATAATTTGGAGTTTATTTGTGTAAAAAGCTTCAAACATCCTTGACCAAGAAAGTAAATTCAATACATATGTATGATGCATACATGCTAAGATTTGATTTAAAAAATTAATCAGATACCAGCATGTGCAATATAAAACAGAAGAAAAAAAACTGGAGCTATAAGAATTTATAGATTTTTATAAGTAGCCCATGGTAGCAAAGTTGAAACACCTATTTCTCTATTATTTGTTATTATAAAGAATAAAAGACTCTGTTTCCAGTACACCAGACTCATATGAAGTTACTAAATTTTCAAAAACTACAATTTAACATACATGGCATAACATTAAAAGAGGTTTAGTATGATTCAGTTGACTTTTTAAGATTGCTTCTTTTTATACTTTTAAAAATGTTAATTTCTTACAATCTACCTTAGAGTAGTTGAGAAGATCTAGAAAAATAAAAGGAACTCATGAAAAATTGACAGCCAGAATATCTGACTTTATCCTTTAGTAATTGATAGTTATGATCAAGAGATTAAATCTAATCTCTAATTTTCATCCTTAAATTTTCTCCTTAATAAAGTACATTTAAAAAGAGCACTTAAAATAGATTAAGTTATGGGACAGAGATGATGTTATTCTTTCCTATAATGATGCTCTTATCAACAATTACATTAAAAATATTTTCCAAAATTTTATAGTTGTAAACTCATAAAAGTCTGTTGTTCCTTTACCATGCAATTATTTTTAGTTCTTGTTTTAAGAATAAAAGATTTCACACTGAGAGAAATTCACAAGGCCACTGGAGTCCACATTTCATAATCCCATATTAGTGGTTAGTTCTAAGCAGTCCATTACTTGACTTACAGTTTAGCTGCTAAGATACTCAGCATGAACACAAAAGTTTATGGATGTGAAAAGGCTTGTTCTGAATTTCTCTACTTTGAAACATTCACTCATTTCAAAACTTTATTATATTAATGCTGTAAGATATTAATTGGAAGATATATCAATTAAAATAACACACTAAATAAAAGCTTCCTCAATTTTCAAGAGATGTTATAAATAACAAAGCACTTTCTTCCTGCTTTTCTGTAGAAAATAAATTTTCCTTGGTACAAACTAACATACTGGTGATGGTATTTTCCAAACAGATAGGTGGGGCGGGGGTGTGGAGGGAAGTCCACAGATCAAATTGTTGGAAAACATTGATAATAGGATAAAAACTGAGCAAGGCTGTTAATGGAGCAAATGACGATAATGACCAATCAAAATATGTTCTGGGACACTTTCAAATCTGAAATCTGTTCTGAATAAAAGAAAGTTTGAATAGTTTATAAACTAATGTCCGATAAGCAAACACATTAAATGCTGATGATATTGAGAAGTATTCTAGAATGAGAAAATGTTATTTAATATTTTACTGTGAGTAATGTCAAAGAAGTTTTCACCCCTTCATTATGATAGTTAAGGAGTCATTTATTAGGCTGTTGTTTATATTTAAAAATTCCTTTAAAAAGTAGATTACAACAGTTTGAGTAAGTTAGCAATAATAAAAAGTACGTTTTCTTCCTGAAAGGAAAGTTGTGAGAAAGCCACAGAAAAATATTTGCACCTCCCATTTGAATCACAATTCTAAGTTCTTCCATACTTACTTCCTGACGGTTTCCAGTAAAATTGCTTTTGATCACTAAAAACAAGTCACCAACAACCTGTCATAGATCATGTAAACAAAATGCAGAAGCTAAGGGAAACTTACTTTCCTTTCACCTTACCAAGGAAATCATAACAAGGCATAAAACTAAATTTTTAATTTCAAAAAGAATAAATGTTATTGGTCATCATTTTCCTCAAATACACAACTGTCACTGGGAATTGAAAATAAAATTAACTTAAAAGGCACAAAATGTTCTATAATGTGGAGGTGGATGACAAATTTCACTATAGGAAGCCAGTTTCCATTTATAAAACCAAAAAAATTAATAGTTTCATATCTTGCTAGATGGGGAAATCGAACAGCATCCTACTGTAACTGCTTCAAAGGTGTCACTTTGCAAAAAATCTCATTAAAAAGTTTCGAGCAGTGCACCAGCATTTCTGTTTCTAACAGTAAATAGGAAAAAAGCAGCAGTGTTATATGTGTCTGAAATAGAACAGCTTTGAATATAGAAATTTGTACTTAAGTTTTAAAAAGTTCAAGTAATATTCTCATACTTAAATAATAAATAGTAAGAGTTTTAAGGTAGGGTTTTAGTTATTTTTCTTAGATGTGACCTTCCCTTTTTTTTTTTTTTTTTCCCAATCCACAGCAACCTTCATTCGACAACAGTTTTGAACAGTTGAGTTGTGAGAACGTGAGCAGCTGCTGTTATTATAACTAAAGGTCTGTCTACGGCTTGAGTCTGAGAGACCACATGTTCGGCTGTCCTCTCATCTTGCCATCCTCACCAATTAACTATTAACATGGAGGGCTGTACACATGCTCTTGGGGGCTCTTTAACAGGCTTCTTGGCGAGTGGAACAACTACACAGCAGGGATCTGGGAACTGGGTAATGCTCGAATATGGGGGAGCCGTCCGTAGTCCTGCTCTTTCTAATGACACTTTACACCACAGTTTAGCATGTAACAAAGTCTTATTTAACTTGGCCATTTTCACATACATATTTTAATACAATGTCTTTGAGCAGGTGCTAAAATTATATTCTAGAAGGAGACAATATCAGTAATATAACAACCTTGCAGGAAAATTGTTTAGGGCTATATATTTTTTAAGATACTCATAATATATTTGATGGATAATTTTAGCATTTTCTTAACAGATACTTAGAGTTTATTTTTATGTATTTGTTTCAATGTGTGTTTGTTATTTTTCCCTGTTGCTGTTATGGAAATAAGTTTTAACCTAAAGAAAATAAAAAATTCTAAGTTCAAAGTTGTCAGGCTAAACACAAAATATTTCCAATGCAAATTTAAAAATAATTCTTTTTCGTTCTACTTGCAAAAGTCTTATAATAATAAATTCAAGTCAGTTTTGAATCTATGTCATTATTTTCCCTATTTTAACTTTTCCTCCTCTTTGCAATTTCCTTAACTATGTGTTCCTTCCCTACAATGAAATTAAACATGGGAAGCATGCCAAAAGTATAATAAAGGGTAACTAATCATTACTGTACAAGTCTGACAGAATGCTAATAACTAAAGTAAGAACACTGATTGGCTCTTTTACCAATTTAAGAGATATAGATATTTATATACTTTTAACATGGTGATACTCTATACAACATATTTAAATAAAAGTATCACAATTCTATTACCTATAGATGTTTAATTGTTTCCAAGGATATGAAACTACATTTCTATTTCTTGCAGAAACCACTTTAGTATCAAATTCCAAGCTCAAGCCTGTAAATACCTTCCATATACTAATTTTCTGCTCCATTCATACTGTCTTTTACATTGCTAAAAAACCTCCACAAGGATAGTAATTTTGTTTGTCTTATTCACTGCTATATCCTCATGAGTGCCTAGTGCCTCAGCAATAAATATCTGTTCATGAATGAATAAGCTAAATTACCCTTAGACATTCAATCACCACTTAAATTCTGACTTGGAGTCTATAGGAATGGCACTGGTCATAGTGGAGAGGAAGTTGACGTACGATGTTAGAAGAGTCTTGGAACAACATGGTGATGTTACTATGACTTAGATGGCCACCTGACTTCATGCATGCCTCCTGGTCTATCTCAGGCCTGACCTGTTAGAAGATTCTGTCACAGACTTTCATAAAAAGAGACAGAAAGCTGAGGACTTCTACTGCTTTGATGAACTTGCACACCTTATTTCTATGGCCTGATCTCTGTTCAAATTTTCATCTTTGGAAGTCTCTTTAAAGTAATTATAGTGAAGGTAATGATTGCTCGCATATATTGAGTGACTACTATGTGTTAGCGCTGTGTCAGCACATGTTTTTGCTAATCCTCTGAATTAGGTATTCCTCACCCCATTTTTTAAAAGATGAAGAAGATGAGGTTGAGAAAGTTAAGACCTGACTAAAACCGTATGACTAATTGGGTCTATCTGTCTCCAAAAGCCCAGGCTCTTTCATCATTAAATGCTACCTTGTGTACACAAGTCTGTGTCTTAATTTTGACCTTCTTTTAGTACTTCTATTGAGTAAGCTGCAGGGCATGGTGGTTAAGAGTATGGTACTTACAGGGTACTGCTTTGGTCTAAATCCTGCCACTCACTAGCCGTGTGACCTTGCGAAAGTCACTTCAACTTTTTTGTCCCCTGTTTCCTAATCTGTAAAATGGGGACAATAACAGCACCAACCATATGGGGTTACTGTAAGGATAAAATGACTTAATATTTAAAAAAATTTGAGGACTGCATCTGGCTCATAAAAAGTACTATGTAAGATTTATTAAATAAACTCACAGTCTCCTGGTTCTGTGTATTCGTATGTCTTTGATTAGATTTGTGAGCATACTGCTTCTGGTTCTTATTCCCTTTCCTTACCCTAAACCTTGTGGTTTTCTTCGCTGGTTTTTAAGAGTTCTTGGGTTTTATCCCCTGTTTACATCATGATTGGTTGAAGCAAACTCTTAAATCTTATATGTTCTCTTAAGTACTTTGACATAAAAACAAATATATAATGAGATGTTATAGTCATAGGGCAAAAGAATATATATACATTTTAATACCTCAACTGATATTAGGACCAGAAAACTACTATATGATAGCTAGAAGGACGCCTGGGTGGCTCAGTCGGTTAAGTGTCTGACTTCAGCTCAGGTCATGATCTCACAGTCTGTGAGTTTGAGCCCCGCATCGGGCTCTGTGCTGACAGCTCAGAGCCTGAAGCCTGCTTCGGATTCTGTGTCTCCCGCTTTCTCTGCCCCTTCCTCTCTCTCTCTCTGTCTCTCTCAAAAATAAATTTAAAAAACATTAAAAAATGGATAGGTAGAAAAATTGCATAGAAAAGATATTATGGAAAATGTGAAAATTGTAGATGGATGGGCAGTTTGTTTTTTTTTTCTTATATTTTGAGGAATACGTCTTAATTCTTGGTCACATTATTTAACCTTATACTCATCGCCAAAGTCTGACCCCCCATTTTCCTATTTCCATTTCAAAATAGTCTTTTTACTAGAACCTTAAAAAACATAAATTTAAATGATATCTCTTCCAGTTATACAATGTTTTAAATATATCTGTAAAATACCAAAATGCAAATATTGCATAATGTTTAGATATCTAGTCCATTTAATCACCTCGATCATTATTTAATTGGTGATGTAGACAGGATGACTTGAGGACACCTGACAGTATGACGGCTGTTTCCTTCTACAGAGACTGCAAGGATCACAGTCACAAGCATTCACAATGGGTTTGGAATCTCCTTCTAAATAATGAACATGATGGCCACCAAAATAGCTTTGGAAAAATGTTCTTTTCTTTTTTCTTGCATAGGTCCCTTTGGAATAAATTAAAAAAATTACATATATACACGTATTTATTTCATAACTGTTTTCTTTGCTTTGCAATTACACATAAGGAAATATGTTTCCATCCTTTTTTCCTCCCTTGACTGCAATGAAACTTTTTACTTAATCTTTCACATGTACTAATTTGTCAACAATTTTACAATGATAGTTTTCTCTTTAAAAATGCTGAATAGCAACGTTGGTCTAGAACTTTTTTTCCTCATGGGAAGTTACTGCCATCAGAAGTAGTTAATAATTCAAGATACATAAAGATGTAGTGTGACAGGGAGGAAAGAGTAAGTTTTAGATTTAAACAGATCAGAGTTTGATACTAGCTTTAAACATGTTATTAAATACGTGACTTTGTTGCATCGCTTAATTTCAGTTTAATCTTGTTTGCAACTGGCATCATGCCTATCTTGCAGAGTTTTTGTGATGATTAGGGCAGCTGGCTATATAACCTAAAAGTGAAGATTGTGTAGTCTGGAGTCAGGGGAAGACATGAGGTAGAACATTACTGGCCTTACCTCTTATTAACTGTGTAACCTTGTAAAAATAGAGGTAAGGCTTGTGGTGGATATTCAAGGACATAACGCTTGCAGTGTGCTTTGCATGTGGTATGTGCCTAATAAATGCTTACAGTAATAGCACAGTTGTAGTGGTACTAAGAGTAGCAGTATTTTTACAAGTATTTGATAAGTCTGTTCCAGGTTTACTTCTCATCAAAATCAAGAAGCTTATGAAAGCTAACCAAACTAGTATTAAAGTATTAATTTTATAATGACTTAACATCATTAACAATGTAAACAATACAAGTATGTGTAGAATATCTAAGATGATTAGAGAAAGGAGTTTCCCTATGATATTGGTGTGATTATAAACTCACAATAATAAGTTAGGTTCATGCAAAATCTGTAAAAAGTCTTTGCAGGAAAAATAAATCATCCTCTCATAACAATTATAAATAAATTATACTGGCTAAGGAGGCAAAATTCTTATCTTACTCATGCCTAAATTTTCAGTAATAAGACTTGAAATATGCTGATATACCCTGTATATAATTAAGATGACTAAATGTCATTATAATAAATTCGCCATTTGCAGGAAGGGTTTGGGTATGTTAGAAAAAAGATCTAAAATCACAAAAATTTATAATAAAGATTCAAGAAGTTTCAACAATCAGATATTAGAAATGATTTCCTAAGTAAGAATCATTATTCCTTAAACATTTATTAAACATCTAGAAAAAGCTTAGTTACTGTGCTATGAATTTTTATACTTTATTGCCTTTAATGATGTATTACTTTCATCAACCTAACCTGGAAAAAAGAAAACTATAAATATGTGGCCCTGACTTCCCAGAGGTTACAAAGTATTAGATACATAAGATTATATGAAATCACATGTTTGAGGCAGACAATAAGTTCCTTGGTAAATAGTAACTCTAATAAAAAGAGAACTAGTGAATGTAAAGTGTGTTAACATATAATTAGAATGTTAACTAGTAAGTCAAAAACTATTTGAGAATGTAAACTACAGTCGTTTAAAACATTCAAATTGGATTACATTGATCAATTAGTAAAAGATAAAACTATCAAACTTTTAGAAGAAAACAGGAAAAAGACCCTACGGAGGGCAAAGATTTGTAAAATGGGAGGAGTAGGAGAGAGAAATTGCTAACCATTAAAAAAAATGATAAGATAAACTTTATCTAGATTAAAAACTTTAACTCTTCAAAAGATACTGTTATTAGAAAAGGCAAGCCATAGACTGGAAGAAATTATTGCAAAGATATACCGAAAATATTTCAGGAATTTCATAACTCAATAATAAGTAGATAAATAATCCAATTAAAAAATGGACAAAAGACTTAGACAAAAGAAGACAGGCGAAATAGCCAATAAGCATATGATAAGATGATCAACATCATTAGTTGTCAGGGAAATGCAAATTATCACAGTGTCATACAGTTCAAGTGTACTATAATGGCTAAAATGTGAAAGACTGAAAATGAAAAGGTTTAGAGGGATGTGATTCCTAGAAAGATGAAAATACGTATCTGTACAAAGACTCATACATTAATGTCCATAGCAGCTTTATTCATAAAGGCTTCAATCTGGAAATAACTCAAATGTCCATAAATAGGTGGAAGAATAAAGAAATTGTGGTATATTTTTATGCTCAAAAACTAATTAGCAATAAAAGTAAACTGGTGACATGTACAACACTGTAGATGGTGCTGATATTAACTAATGTGATTGTTTGATACTGTATAATGAAATGTGCAAATATTTGGAAGATTGGCATAACTCCATGAACCAACTGATACCTTCCAAATGACCAAGGAATGATATGTCAATATCTTCAATGAGTAAAAGACCCATTCAAAGTGCAAGATAAAGCAATGAATGCCTTTTAGTGCAGCATAATATGAAAAAGTTCATTCACAGTTTTTGATTTCACATTGTAATGTTTGTAATGTTTGTAAAACTATTACTTTTTGAGTTTCAGTGTATATTGAAGAATCTCTACAATTATCAAAAAAAAAAAAAAAAGGCTACTAAAACACTTCTCCCTTTTCCAACAATGTATCTGTGTGAAGTCAGATTTTCTTTTCATACTTGAACCAAAACAATATATCACAATGGATTGAATAATGAAGCCAATATTAGAACCTGCTGTTTCCTACTAAGGAAAAATGTAAAACAATGTTACTCTTCTAACTAAATTTTTAAAAAATCATTATTTTACAATCATGTGATCAGTTCATTATTATTATTTTAACAGAATTCGTAAATAAATATTTGAAAATTTCTTAGTTTCAATTTGTAATATGGTAAATATCAATAGATACAACCCAAATAATGTTTTTTTGAGATCATCAATAGTTTTTAAGAGTGTAAAGAGGTTCTAAGATTAAAAAGTTTGAGAACCACTGAACTAAAGTTCTGATCTGGTATACTTATAACTCTGCTACCAGATTTACCAACTATTTTGTAACCTACATTTAAAAAAATTTTTTTTAATGTTTATTTATTTCTGAGACAGAGAGACACAGAGCATGAGAGGGGGAGGGGCAGAGAGGGAGACACAGAATCTGAAGCAGGTCCAGGCTCTGAGCTGTCAGCACAGAGCCTGACGCAGGGCTCGAACTCACAAACCGTGAGATCATGACCTGAGCTGAAGTCGGTCACTCAACAGACTGAGCCACCCAGGCGCCCCACGTAACCTACATTTTTTTAAATCAGTAGCTTTATTGAGATATAATCTACATACCATTCAATTCACCTACTTAAAGTATAGAATTCAGAGGTTTTTTAGTATTCACAGATATGTGCAACCATTACTCAAGGCAATTTTTTAACATTTTCATCACCTTAAAAAAAACCAAAAAACAAACCAATCTTTTTATTTATCACCCCACCACATACTCAAGGTCTCCCCATCTCCCAGCACTCCAAAGCCTTAGGTAACCACTATCTACTTTCTGTCTCTACAGATTTCCCTATTCAGGACTTTCATATTAATGAAATCATATATGTTCTATTGTGATGGCTTCTTTTACTTAGCATAATCTTTTTAAGGTCCATCTGTCTTATTAATAGCAAGTATTATACTTGCTATTATACTTACTTATATTATAATACTTGCTATAATACTTACTAATAGCAAGTATTAGTACTTTATTCCTTCATATAGCCAAATAGTATTTCATTGTATGGATATACCACATTTGCTTCTCCAGTATCAGTTAATAGAGATTTAGGCTGTTTTCATCTTTTGGCTGTTATTAATAATAATATAAATATAAATAAAATAATAATATAAATATAAACTTTCAGGCACAAGTTTCTATGTGGACACATGGTCTCATTTCTATTGGGTATATACTAATGGGTGGAATTGCTGGGTCACACTGTAACTCCAGGTTGAATCACTGAAAAGCGCCACACTGTTTCCAAAGCAACCGTACCCTTTTATATTCCCACCAGCAGGGTATAAGGATTCCATTATCTTCGCCTTGCCAACACTTAATGTTACCTGAGGTTTTGTTTTACCCATCCTAGGGAATGTTAAGTAGTATCTCATTGTAATTTTGATTTGCATTTTTGTGGATTAATGATGTTGAGCATCTTTCATGTGCTAATTGGCCATTTGTACATCTTCTCTGGAAAAATGCGTACTCAAATTACTGTCCCATTTTTATTGAGTTATCTTATTATTGATTTGTAAGCATTCTTTATGTATTGTAGATAAAAATCTCTAATCAGATATTACTTGCAAATATTTTCACCTACTCTGTGGGCTGCCTTTAACAATTTCTTGACAGTGTCCATTGAACATAAAAGTTTTTAATTTTGAGGTGCTTGGCTGGCTTAGTTGGTAGAGCATGCATTTCTTGATAGTTTTGGCTGCTACATTCAGGTTTCCGATCCATTCTGCATTAATTTTTGTCCATGCTGTGGAGTAATGGTTCACCCTCATTCTTTTGCATGTGGCTATCTAGTTGTCCTATTCCATTTGTTGAAAAAGCCTATCGTTTTCTTATTGAATGGTCTTGGCACACTTGTCGAAATCAGTTGACCATAGATATATGGGTTTATTTCTGGACTCTCAATTCTATTTCATTGATCTATATGCCTATTCTTATGATAGTACTACACTGTCTTTTACCATTGTTTTCTAGAAAGTTTTGCAATTGAGAAGTATGAGCCCTCCTAGCTTATTCTTTTTTTAAAGGATTATTTTGGCTATTCTAAGTCTTCTGAAATTCCATAGCCATTTTAGAATCAGCTTGCAGATTTCTCCAAAAAAGTCAGCTGGGATTCTGATAGGGACTGTGTTGGATCTGTAGATCAGTTTGGAGACAATGGTCATATTAATTTTGAACCTTCTGATCCATGAACCTGGAAAGTTTTTCCATTCATTTAGATCTTTTAAAATTTCTTTCAACAATGTTATGTAGTTTTCAGAGTATAAGTTGTACATTCTTCTTGTTAAAATTATTTCTAAGTATTTTATTCTTTTTGATGCTATTATGAATGCAATTGTTTTCTGGATTTCATCTTCAGATTGAAACACAAGTTTTTAATATTTACCTCCCCACTACAGAATAAGGTGCCTGAAAGGAACCAGTGTCTCTCACTCATTTTAACATTTCCGCTATATATATAGTGGACTATAGCACTGTCAGTCACTCAAAAGCAGTGTAGAAGAAATGAATGCATGAATGAGATACAACACAGCTTCAATAATAAAATTTATAAGAAATACGGATTTTCTCCACAGTTGGTTGACAGAGAAATATTTGGATTTAAGAAAGCTTGATGTGAGACGCACCAGTTGGGATAGTTTGTGACTGTTGATCTCAGGGTTGTGAGTTTGAGCCTCATGTTGGGGGTAGAGTTTACTTAAAAAAAGGAAATCTTGGGGCGCCTGGGTGGCGCAGTCGGTTAAGCGTCCGACTTCCGCCGGGTCACGATCTCGCGGTCCGTGAGTTCGAGCCCCGCGTCGGGCTCTGGGCTGATGGCTCGGAGCCTGGAGCCTGTTTCCGATTCTGTGTCTCCCTCTCTCTCTGCCCCTCCCCCGTTCATGCTCTGTCTCTCTCTGTCCCAAAAATAAATAAAAAAAAAACAAAAACAAAAAAAAAAACGTTGAAAAAAAATAAAAAAAGGAAATCTTGATGTGAAAAGTCAAACTTTTTTTCTGATTAAGTCTGATTAAGATCTAATTTTTCTTTTGCTCAAAGTTTGCAATTATTAAAGAGGAATGCTAACTAGAACAGCAGGAAGTTGCTATGGTAACCCTTAGAAAGCTCAAAAGCACAAGTCACTAACAATGTATGGGGGTATGCTGTCAATCATACTCCTCTCTCTACTTGTGCAGGAAGGAATATGGTGCTTTACAAACTTAATAGCCCTTAAACAATGTCTCAGCTTTAACCCTTATACAGTATGTTTAGATACAGCATCTTAAAATGGCATTCCTTTATCTCCTTGGTGAACTCAAAATTTCAATTATATCTTATATTTCTGTTAATTTAATTAATGTTTATTAATTTAATTTAAATGGCATTTCTTTATCTCCTTGGTGAACTTCAAATTTCAATTCTATCTTTTATTTCTGTTAATTTGATTTAATTTCTGTCAGTGTTTATTCCTGTTAGTTTAATCAAATGTAGAGTTTGCATAGATCCATGAAGTCTCACCAAGGATAGTCTTTGTTTCTGTGATTTGCTTGAACAGGTCATTTCACTTGGGATACTACTTTACTCACCCGAAGGCAGGAGCCTAGCTCAGATGAGCCCCATGTCCTTTCTAACTCCAAGATAAACGATATGAGAACTACTAGCTTTGAGAGAATGAGTTCCAGAATAAAAACGTGCTACGTATTCTAGTATGAGGTGCTGGAACCCAGTTTTCTGTGTTCAAACCATGGTTTCTCAGGTATTAAACATTGATCTAGTTTCTTAACTTCTCTGTATCTCAGTTTCCTTACATGTAAAATGTAGATTACAACAGTAGTTATGTAAGGATTTTATAAGAACTTTAAGATCTTGACTTTAAGTATTTTGTATTTGTTAGTGCTATCATTATTATTATTGAGACTTCCTAGAGAAGTAAAGGAAAACAAAGCTCAACATTATTCTGCTACGAAAGTCATTCTATATCAAAGTGTTAATTTAGTGTATGTACATTAGAAAAGATGTTCAGTGATTTAGCTTATTTTGACTTTCAGATTCCATTCACTGCAGATGATTTTTTTTCAGTTTTATTATTTCTAGTATTGTGTTTGTTATAGAAATATATTTAATAATAAATACTGTGGAAAAATATACAATGTAATTGTACTTTCTCTATTACATATAAAATAACAACAATGATGAAAATTGTCCCAAACTTGCTTCTTGAATACTTTTTTTATTAAAAAAAAAATTAAGTTTTATTTATTTAACGAATCTCTATATCCAGTGTGGGGCCTGAACTCATGACCGTGAGATCAAGAGTTGCATACTCTTCTGACTGACCCAGCCAGGTGCCCAGCCTCTTGGACACTCTTAAGAAAAGGACTTTTTGAGCTGATGAGGCAAATCTTGCAAAAATCCCTCTTTTTCTGTCTGGGGAGATGGACCTTTTCCCCTAAGAGTGTTGTTTCAGGAGGTTTACACATAGAAATAGCAAGGGAAGAAAAGGACATGTCCTATTTAGATCAGTGTTTGTCTTTTCTTTTCCTTTTACATTTTTTTAGTGTTAATTTATTTTGAGAGAGAGAGAGTGCACACAAGCAGGGGAGGGGGAGAGAGAAGGGGAGACAGAATCCCAAGCAGGCTCCCGGCTGTTAGCACAGAGCCCAACATGCGGCTCAAACTCACGAACTGCGAGATCACAACCCGAGCTGAAATCAAGAGTTGGAGGCTTAACTGACTGAGTCACCCAGGTGCCCCTTTTCTTTTTTTCCTCAAAATTTTGAATGTGGCAAAATATATATAACATAAAATTTACCATTTTAACCATTTTTTTTAAATTTTTTTTTCAACGTTTTTTATTTATTTTTGGGACAGAGAGAGACAGAGCATGAACGGGGGAGAGGCAGAGAGAGAGGGAGACACAGAATCGGAAACAGGCTCCAGGCTCCGAGCCATCGGCCCAGAGCCCGACGCGGGGCTCGAACTCACGGACTGCGAGATCGTGACCTGGCTGAAGTCGGACGCTTAACCGACTGCGCCACCCAGGCGCCCCCATTTTAACCATTTTTAAATGTATAATTCCGTGTTATTAAGTACATTCATGATGTTGTGCCACTACCACCAACAACCATTTTCAGAAACTTTGTACCTATTAAGTAACTTGCCATTCCCTCTCCCTCAGCCCAGGGCAGCCACCATACTACCTTCCGTTTCTATGATTTTTACTACTTTAAGTACTTCGTATAAATGGAATCACAGTATTTGTCTTTTTGTGACTGACTTATTTCACTTAGGATAATGTCCTCAGATTCATCAGTGTTGCAGCATATGTCAGAATGTCCTTCCTTTTCTTTTTTTATTAAAAATTTTTAACATTTTTATTCATTTTTTGACAGAGACAGAGAACGAGCTGAGGGAGGGCAGAGAGAGAGAGAGAGAGAGAGAGAGAGAGAGAGAGAGAGAGAAAGAGACAGACAGACAGAATTTGAAGCAGTCTCCAGGCTCTGAGCTGTCAGCACAGAGCCCGATGCGGTGCTTGAACCCATGCCTGAGCTGAAGTCAGCCACTTAACTGACTGAGCCAACCAGGCACCTCATAATTTCCTTCCTTTTCAAGGCTGAGTAATATTCCATTGCAATATAGGCCATATCTTATCAAGTTCATCTATTAATGAATACTCAGATTGGTTCCACATTTTAGCTATTGTAAATAATGCTGCTATGAATATGGGTGTGCAAATATTTCTTCAAGATCTATATCCATATCTTAGATCTTTATGATTAATCTAATGATTAATGAAAAGATATCAGTAAAATATCAACCACATAACACCATGTATTATGCATTTACAAGAAATCGAAGAAAAAATAATATTATTAAAGATAGACTTACCATATACTCACTGTATATTAAAACCACAAATACACAACAATTTAACACTCTAAAGTAAAGGACATTTTGCTCTCTGGCATTCCTGAAATCTGTTCTACTTAAATGGCATATGAAAATAATTTATCAGACTCAGACTCCGAGTGTTTATATATTGCTCTTCATTATGTAGCACTAATTAGGGGAAAGGAGTTTTGGAAAGATTCTTACCTGGATAAGATGTGTTGGCATTGTGATCATACAAGCCGAAAGAGAGGTTCGCAGAAGACCACGGAGGACGTACAGGAACTTCGTAAGGCTGTGACTGTTGCCATTTTCCGTACAGCAAATGTCATCCCCCCACAAAGGTGAACCAAGATTCTGGATTCCTATTCTTAAAATGTTTTTCTGTTTTTTCTAAAGAAATGCGTGTGTCGGGTTGGGGGGGGGGGGAGACAAACACATTAAGTTTTATTAACAATAGGATACCTCCTTTAGTTCTATTTGCCAGTTTTTGAAATTTATAACATAGCAGGGAGATAGTGGACATGGTAAAAAGCTTTATGTATAGTTAATATACGGCAATATAAGGGAAATCTTCTGTATTGCAAGAGTATTAAAAAATAGCTGTTTTTTTCTCACTTTTGGAAAATTTGAAGAGTATCAAAAGCCTCAAGTTTCTAGATTTTAAGTGACCACTTTATGAACTATGTTTGCGACAGCTGAAATAATACATAAAAAAATCAGTTAGCAATAAAGAACATCTAAACTAGAATACTTAGAAACCATTATTAGTATTATAAAATTCTACAAGTCTTTCAATAAACTATAACTTGCTCAGTATTTTTCATTTAGTGCTATTATGTCCAATGCCTGATATTTTGTTTGAAAGAAGTTTAAAAATGTGTGTTTTGCTTTTATACCTTATATTTGCTTTTACTTATTCTTCTTGAAGCTATTTTTACAAAATAATTCAGTTCAATACTTATCAAAACTGAACAAATGAACATTTGGAACTCAAGACTACTGATATTAAGGTCATAATGATGACTGATATTTCTTGGGAAAAGAGCATTTAAAAACTATTAAACAAAACCTACACTGATTATCAATAAGCATTTGCCGGAGATGTATTTATAACAAATTCTACTGTTTGTGTTATCCTAACCAAACAAATGTTTTATAAATGCTTTCTTTATTTTGTATTTAAATTTTTTTTTTAATTTTTTAAAATGTTTTATTTGTTTTTTGAAAGAGAGAGACAGAGCACGAGTGGGGGAGGGGCAGAGAGAGAGGGAGACACAGAATCCAAAGCAGGCTCCAAGCTCTGAGCTGTCAGCACAGAGCCCAATGAGGGCTCGAACTCATAAGCCAAGCCATGAGATCATGACCTCAGCCCAAGTTGGAACCTCAACCAACTGAGCCACCCAGGCACCCCTATAAATGCTTTCTTTAGCAATCTGGCAAAATTTCTGAGCAAAGGAAGGAGACATTAGCAAAACCTGGTGCATGGAGATAATTGGAAACTTATCATTACAATTCTAATGGGGAAAATACATTTTCTCCCTTAAATCAAAAATTTGGAACATGTGTCATTTGAGTGTGTTTTTTGATTGTCAGATCCTACAACATATTGCTTGTTATTGTTATAACAAATGAATAAAATTTATTTAACTAATAAAATGTATTAATCAACTACTATCTCTCTGATACTACACATGAAAGTTGAGTTTGTGTATTTTTGAGAATTTATTAACAAAGGAAAGTAGGGAAATGAATAAAACACTGAAAAGTTAGAAGAGGAAAAACAGAAGGGGACAGTAATCAGTAATATGGGTAAGATAGACAGATTCACAGTCTGGACTGTGCAACTAAGATGTGATTCTGAGCAAGACACAACACTACTTAGGCATTAGTTCTCTCATCTCTACAATAAAAAATTGTTCTATGAGATCACACAATCCTTTAAAATATATAAAGGGACATGATATATAAAGGGCCTGGATAAAGCTATTAAAATGTGATTACAGAAAAAGGAATTTAGTTTAAGCACATTTGAAAAATTCTTCCTGACTCCAAAGACCTGAAACGTGATGATACTATCAAGGCAGCTAGTCCAGTTTTCTTTTCTGGTTGTATTAAGGTTATGATAGGCAACCCTTAAGATATATATTATGATCATTGGCAGTCCATAAAAATTGCTTTCTTTTTTTATTTCTGCATTACTTGAATGAAATGAAGTAATAATATGTACCAGGGCATGTATGTATTGGAAGTCCAAATGGATTTTGATGAATTTGTGTAAGATATCTGTGAAATTGTAGGTTACCCTTTTACTGTATTACTTAGAAACTCAGAATTTAAGTCAAATGGCAAGATTAAGCTTCATTTTGTCATCCCAAACTTGTTTTCTCTGAACTGTAGCTTAAATTAGATTTGCAACAGAAAGAGCAATCTAGAAAAATGGAGAGACAAACCTGCCCCCAAAATCTAGGTATTAAAACAAAATCTGAAGGTAGAAGGAGAGCAGCATTATACGGTTTTCCCTACCAATATTTCAGAAACTAAAGGTCAGCTGTATTTTAACCCAGTCACCATTACCAACTATTGTATCAAAAAGCATCTGCTAAAAGTTTATAACAAAAATGATGATAGGTGCAGAAGCAGGAGAACTGTAGAAGTTTAGTGACTATGACAGATATGCTGATACACATACACACATACATATATACGTTTATACACACACACACACACACACACACACGTGTGTGTGTGTGTGTGTGTGTGTGTGTGTGTATAAAGAATGACACTATTAAGCCAAAGAATGAAAAAGATATTTAAGTGAGGTAGGTACTCACCACATCAGAACATATTTGAGCATGATACTTCAACATAGGGAATACATTTATATATTTAAACAAATTTTTTTAATGTTTATTTATTTTTGATAGAGAGATAGAGAGAGACAGAGTGTCAGGGAGGGGCAGAGAGACAGGGAGACACAGAATCCAAAGCAGGCTCCAGGCTCTGAGCTGTCAGCACAAAACCTGACGCAGGGCTCGAACTCCCGAACCACAAGATCATGACCTGAGCTGAAGTTGGGCATTCAACCAACTGAGCCACCTAGGTGACTTGGGAATACATTTATATTTTTAAAAATATAATAGCAAGTGCAAAAGCAAAGGCTGATTTACAAATTTCCTGTGTAATTTCAGGTATATAATTCCTTTGCTATGCCATATAATAATGGGGCACACTGTGAGGCATAATCAAAAAATTTTTAATATAATTTATTGAGGTCTAATCAAACTAAAAAATAAACTTTTGTTGAAAGATGAATAATAAATATTAAATTCATTCCAATGAGAACATCTAAAATATTTAATCTGGATATCTAAGTGAAATCAATTTTCAAACTTCATTTTTATTGTATATTTCTTAGATATTTAAAAATCATAACTTAAATGAAATTATGACAGCAATTTGTAAACATCTCCACTCCAAATATCTTTGCAGATGAGCTACTTTACTTACTACAAAGTTATTATACAGTATTCTATAATACTCAATTCCTTATAGCCTATCTCAAATTAAGTTAGTTTATTTGAAAATGTAAGTTTATTTGAAAATGTAGTGATACAGAAAGTAAGAGGAAAATTTCCTTTTAAAAAGAATTTATTTCAGTATCAGAACATTATTTTGACTCAGGAATAAGATTTTTTGAAGCAGTGCTCGATAGATGAATTTTTGTGGCTTCTTGAACTCATCTAAAGTTTCTGAGACAGAAATATAGTTGAGGTAATTTAGCAAATGATACACTCTAAAATGTAACAATATGGAAATTTAGTAGATATATTTTAATTCCAATAAAATTGGAAATACATTTTATAACTTATCGGTATGTTGTAAACTTTTTCAGTGTTCTTGGTATTCAGCATATAAATGCTTACCTCAACCCTTTTAACCTTTATAAAAGTCAATAGTTGTAGAACTTCTGGTTCAGAGACAAACCAGTTCAATTTATCAGCTTTCATCAAATAAAATACTATTTATTGGAAATGGTGGTATTTTTAATACTCAAATAAACAACTAAGAAAACAAACATTTCATTCCATTCCAATAATAGCTTACTTATCAAGGGTCCTTTGGATGGATAGGTGTGTGTACATATATCTAAATATGTGTACATATGTATATATACATATACAAGCAAGTATGTGTGTATCTTTGTTATTGCCTTTGATTTTTTGTATTTTATAAAATTTCTTGCTCTTAGAAGATGTGTCATCATCCTGCAAGAACAGGAGCTCTGCACACTGTATCATAGGAACTGTTATGACATGTCTGTTTCCATAGTAACCACAGCACATAGGGAGAGGTGTCTGTCAGGGACCAATTTACCTCTCCAGACGGACAATGCCACCAAAGGGAGGACATAGTGCCCATAAATCTTAGCTAGGACCAAAAATGGAGCAACAATGAACAAAATAAAACTGTATTAAAAACCAAGGACCATCACAAAAACTGTAACACACGTGAAAAGCTATCTATAAATAAAATGTATATACTTCACCACACGTATAGTATTTTCAACTTTGTATTAAACTGATGATCAAAACAAATTTAAAATTTATTAACATTGCTGTGGAAAAAACATTAAATATAGCAGTAAAGTTTATAAGAATACTTAAAAAATTATGGATTAAGAGCAAATGTAGTTGATAATGCCAAAAATAAGACTTTTGGATTCTTTACTTTCTTCAATAAAAATAATGGTGCTCTGGAAATAATTCTGCTGAAATAATATACATGAACTGAAAATCTTTAGCAGCTTTAGCAATTAAAATCACCGAGAAAGATTTCTAAATGGCATTATAACTGGAAATAAAATTTCTCTCATTTTGTTCAAGTTAAACTAACCAGAACATCTTTAATAGTGGGAATTTGGAATCTTTAATAGTGGGAATTTAAAAACTTGCGTTCTTAAAAACAGAGCTACAGAGAAATAATTAAGTTATAAAATATTTTAATATAGCAAATAAAAAATGCAGTTTTTATTCAGTGAAATAACCTAAAGCATGATATAACAAGAAATGAAATCTTAAAATAATTAATTCTTACTCACCAGGTTATTCAATTAAGGACTGAATGACAGAAATATAAAAAATTTTGATAAGAGGGGCATCTGGGTGACTCAGTTAGTTAAGCATCTGACTCTTGGTTTCAGCTCAGGTCATGATCTCATGGCACATGGGATTGAGTCCTGTGTTGGGCTCTGTACTGACAGCATAGAACATACTTGGGACTCTCTCTCTCCTTCTTCTCTGCCCCTCCCCTGCTCACTCTCCCCCCTCTCTCTCTCTTTCTCAAACTAAATTAACTTAAAAAAATTTAGATACAAAAGTACACGTCTTGCAGATTTAGGAGTAATTTTCAAAATGCAGCAGTTTAGTTATTCCAGGTGCCACAAATATATATTTAAAAATAATTTATGTTGACAATGTATGTATATGTCTTTTGTGCATCCACTGAGAACTTAGCTAAAACTCTACACATCAAAAATCAAACAAAGGCTGCCTGTGCCCTGCTTATTTACATCTTCTCTGTGCTTGGAAACAGCTTGTTCACTGTTAATTATTCTAAAACCTTCTGGGTTACCCCTAGAGAGTTTAAAAACAACATTACATAGATGATTATAAAAAACTTTGAAGGTACTCAATACCTGGGGATTGGATCCATCAAATCCTTCCTCATATATGATGTTCTGGATAAACTGAAGCAGCTTTATGTAGCCATGGGTCAAAGAACTGTTGGTAAGAAGTGGTTCAAATACAGAAATGGACATATTACACATACAATTCAAAATCTAAGCTACAACATGGAGGAAGTAATTAAAATTTATGAGACTACTAAAATATAATATAAAATTAACCCAAATAGTATAAATAATTTAAAAATATAAAGTCAGTACATCCAGGGAATACGTTACAATCCTTATATTAACCAGCTCAGTGTTCTTGACATCATGGGAAAATAAAAATCTGTGGAGACTGAGATGTCTTAATTATGTCAAGCTTAGTTACCTCCAAGAAAATTAATGATTTAATGAAGCAACCTAAAAGATGAAGCCACTATAGCTTTTCAGGAGTAATCATGGGTAATTAACACATAGTTAATGAACTGCTATGCCAAGTACACCTGAATCAATGTCCTGATCACCTGAGCTCATCTTCCAGAAAAGTTTTAATTTTCTTAGAACAAACTGCTAAAATAATAGTAATTTAAAAATTTGATCTTTTAAGACATATGAAGATGAATATAATTTCTACTTTGTAAAACGAAAGCAATAAAATAGATGTATAAATTTAAGAAGACATTATCTTTCACATGAATATTAGCATTAATGTTACTGTTTTAAAATATTTTAGAAAAATGGGGAGCCTAGTAGGCTTAGTTGGTACAGCATAAGACTCATGATCTTGGGGTTGTGTGTTCAAACCTCACGTTAGGCACAGAGCTCACTTAAAACTTTTTTTTACAAACGTTATAAAACACCTCAAAGAAAATATAGTTACAATGAAGAAAATCTGGTTTAACATTGTCTGAATTTAATATTCTTGATAACGGACAACCTGTGTGCTATGGCTGAACATTAAAAGTCATGATAATGAGGATCTGGAACATAGCTATTTCATAGACATTTCAGTAACTAATGCTGTAAAAGCTGTGGGTGACCTTAAAAATACAAAAGTATTTGCTCTACCATGATCCTAAGTAAAGCAATCACATATGCAGAATAAATGACCTAAAGAAAAAATGAAATATAATTTGAAGCACACATGCAACAATAAAGAACATAAGAAGTTAGGAAAAGTAGCAGATTACTTAGTGTGCAAAATCAATGGTAGGTTGTTCAATAAAAATATATGCACATCTCTGCAAATATTTTATTGAACAGCAACATCTAGCCCCAAAGCAACTAACAAAAGAGAAAGAAAGAAAGAAAGAAAGAAAGAAAGAAAGAAAGAAAGAAAGAAAGAAAGAAAGAAAAAGAAAAGAAAGAAAGAAAACCAAGAGAAAAGAATGCTGTTATATGCAGGTTGCCTGGGTGGCTCAGTTGGTTAAGTGTCTGACTTTGGCTCAGGTCATGATCTTGCAGTTCATGAGTGTGAGCCACATCGGTCTCTGCGCTGACGGCTCAGAAGCTGGAGCTTGTTTCAGATTCTGTTTCCCTCTTTCTCTGCCCTCCCCCCTTCACACTGTCTCTATCTCTCAAATATAAATAAACATTAAAAAAGATTATTAAAAAAAAGAATGCTGTTATATACAAAACAAATATGGCTCCAGTTGAAGGCTTTGGCAGTATGGTTATTTCTCATATATCTCCATTTTGAATGAAGATACAATGGATCACATGGTCACATTTTTCCAGTTTCATGAGTCTATAAATGTGTCTATGAAAAATGAAATTCCGTAAAGACAGTGATGTGGCTATTTCATAAATATATGGATGTTTATATATATATAAATACATAAATATATATGAATAAATAAGTAACATATTTGTCCTGGGTAGCTCAACTTTCAGAATACAGTGCTGCTGTTTGAATTCCTGCATATTCAATTCCTATCTGGGTCAATTAGATTTGCACAAGGGGTAAACTCTGTTCCAAGGTCCCAGATTATGAAATGAATTTCAGCCAACCATTTGATGAATGTCAATATGGGTTAAAGGAGGGTGGATCAAGAATATAGCCAGTTCATTCTAATCCACCAATAATGAATCTACCCAAGACCATTATTATTTCATATATTACAAAAAGTTTCTTAAACATTTTTCCTTCTACCCAAATTGTTCAATAAGAAAATTTGTCTTAAGTGCATGGTAGTAAATTTACTATGTGAGTACTTTAGAAAACACCACATACATAAATTACTTCTTAGTTTTTTGTTGCCACTATTCAACCAATACAATCAATTATTTATTTCTTTTTCTCCCATTCTGATAGCAACCATAGTAAAGCTAAGATTCTCTTCAAAAGTGGTGGAGAGATTTGATATCAGAACAAAAACAAAGACATACAGCCAATATATCTTAAGCTCTTTCCTTATTTATCACTAACATAAAACAATCCAATCACCAACAATGCTCAAAACTTTACAAGCAATAAATTTCCCCAAACTAATTAGATTTCTAGGACAATAAATGCTCTGATAACAAAATTAAATGGGAAAAAGACAATACATTTAGGTATATAAATTGGTAATATTCATTTATGATGCATGGGTTATAGCATTTAAAATTGAACTAGTTTATATGGTATTTATATTAAAATATTACTAAGTATTATTAATCTCCATGAGATACATTTGCTTGTCAGCAATACTTATAATAATCTTTTTTACTGATAAAAATATCTTCTATTGTCATCTAAAATTTTTTTTAAGTTAAACCCCTTTAATTTTGATGCTATTGTCTTTTTTTGTTGCTTTTTAGCAGTAGAGTAACTTATAAACCAGGAGTTGGCAGAAGGAAATCTAGTTACAAATATATCCCTGTCCTCCTTATTAATGTTTCCAGGCATTTAACAAAGTTTAGCTTATCAAAGTATTTAAAACATGTCCCAAAGACAGCACATTTCAAATCATGTGTATTATTTTAGCTAATTTTCTTAATTTTCAACAACTTTTATGGTAAAATGATCTAACTTGATACCACAATTTCTCTTTAAAACTATAACATATAAAGAATATAAAAACAATTATTAGAACTTTAATTTTTCTCTTTTTTTTTTTTTAATTTTTTTTTCAACGTTTTTAATTTATTTTTGGGACAGAGAGAGACAAAGCATGAACGGGGCAGGGGCAGAGAGAGAGGGAGACACAGAATCGGAAACAGGCTCCAGGCTCCGAGCCATCAGCCCAGAGCCTGACGCGGGGCTCGAACTCACGGACCGCGAGATCGTGACCTGGCTGAAGTCGGACGCTTAACCGACTGCGCCACCCAGGCGCCCTTTTTTTTTTTTTAAATTTTTTTTTCATTAATTTTTCTCTTTAAAATACCAAGCGTTTAAAATTTTTTTCAGTTAAAAAAATAAAATTGTTCCATATACCTTCTTTAATTACCATGTTTTTTATAGTTTATTTCTTATATTAATATTAAACATGTATAAAAGGGGTCCAATGACACAAAATGTAAATCTATATTTTGATAACCAAGTTCTACATCTTTTTTAAATTGATAGGAAAAAATGAGACTTTTGTACCTATCACTTCTCCCCCTGCCCCAATTTTCAGCAAGAGGTCTGATAGACATTTGTACCAGAGAACTTCAATTTCTATCAACAAATGGTAATGGTTTTTCCATGAAAAGTAATTTTGTCAATCTCATTAAGAAAGATAAAAACAGTCTGCTGTAATATAGCTAGGTGTAGGTATAGATGTAGTATATCTAGAAAAGAAATCAAGCAGATAATAAAGAGCAGTTAAGTACCTTATAGTTTCTCAAACAATGAACAAAGCAATACTTACAAAAGTCTCAATGTAATCAAAGAATAAATGTAACAACAACAAAAAAGCTTGGATAACAAAAGACAAGATTTTATTTGTGAAAAGATAGATTATAACAATAAAATTATGTATATATGGAACACATATCAAGATCTGAGTTCTAGGTCTATATCAGCAATTATAGCTAAATGGGTGATAATGAGGCAAAGTATTTAATTTTTCTGTTCTGGGCCTCAAAATTTTCTCATATGACAGAGTTGCACTAGATAATTTCTCTTGTCCTTCCTAATTTAAAATTAATGGCTCAAGAATGATTTTTCTTTTTCTTAAGACTGATTTTTCTCATTAAAATGCTTAATTGCTGGATTTTAAAAAATAACAACTTCTGGTGCATTTAAATATTGATTTAGCCACTTGAAAGAAACACTTAGGAAGAAAAACTGTTATCACTCCCAATTAGGATTAATTTAAAGTGAAGATTTTTGATATTATTATGCAAATCATTCAGAAAATATGACTTGTATTACCAAAATTCTATTTATACATATATTTCAAATATTCATTTATGACAAACAGTAAGATATACTCACAGGGCAGTAGGTGCAATATCAAATGTCTCAACTAATTGTGTAAAATGGTTTGCTGAGCTAAAGTTATATTAGCATATAATTTGCATGTGACTATCTAGACTGTGAAGTCTATTCACAACTAATTTTCAAGTTAAAAGTTCCATTACTGCTACCCTGAAGACTGTCACTGATTTTCCTTTTCTGATGCTTTTCAACCTAACAACACTGAGTTTGATTCTCTTCACCATGAATACTTAACTAAGAGTAGAACATATACAGGCTAGAAATGCAAGGAGAGAAATGACTAGCACAGACCTCTGAGTCATAGCTGGGAAAATACTAAGAACATGAGGATGCAAGAATTGCATGCACAGGCCAAATAATCCACTGTCAGATAGAGATACTATCTCTAGTTGAGAGAGGTTATGGTGTTTCATGAAAAATAATTCAGTTCAACGTTACTCTGATTTCCTTTACTTACTAATGTAAATAAGTCATTAGATTATGTCTCCTACTACCCATCATTGTTTCTGTCATCTCTCCAACTCTGGGTCATTAATTATCTTTCGAACATGCTGGCCTTTCAGTTTCTTGATCACTTCTCTCCCAATTATCTTATCTCCATCCTACCTACGGTGCTCACTCTTTTTTTTGTTTGTTGGTTTTTAAGTAGGCTTCATGCCTAGAGCAGAGTCCAACACAGGGCTTGAACTGTTATAACAGCTTTACTGGAATGATGTTGGTGTAAGCCTAATTGGAGTGGTTTTAAGTGAAAATGTAAGGGAAGGAATTGGAGATACCAAATATTAGAAAACTCAAGGAGTTCTGGTGCAGAAAAATAGAATAGTAGCTGGCAGAGGAAGTGGGATGGGAGATGTTTTTATTTTCTTAAAAGGAAGAGGTAAGAGTATGTTTATATATTATAGAATGCATCCAGTAGAAAGGAAAAGTTAATGGTACAGGAGAGAGATGGAAGAATTGCTAGAGTGACATCCTAGGGGATGAGGTCTGTGAGCAAGCAGGGGTTCTGTTTGAACTCATGACCCTGAAATCAACACTTGAGCTGAGATCAAGAGTCAGACACTCAAAC
The DNA here is from genome assembly GCF_028018385.1 of Neofelis nebulosa. Classification (NCBI taxonomy): domain Eukaryota; kingdom Metazoa; phylum Chordata; class Mammalia; order Carnivora; family Felidae; genus Neofelis; species Neofelis nebulosa. The sequence goes on along the minus strand of NC_080791.1, from coordinate 85,933,495 downwards.
GACTGAGCCACACAGTTGCCCCGATGGTGCTCACTCTTATGATCATACCTTAGACCTTGCCATTATCAATAACTGCTATACCTATTTAATCTCAGTTCGTGCTCTCTCCTCTCCACAACCACCACTTCCTATCTTCCCTAGAGTCCATATGTAATCTTTTGACCACACTGAAACCTCCATACCATTGCCTACCACCTCATCACTCACTCCCCTTGATACATTCTTTCAACTATTTAACCATCTTGATCCATGATCAATCCTTGTCCCCACTTCCTTGCTCTTTTCTTGCTTTGTCTCACTTGCTCAGCAAAACTATTAGGCTAAATTTAACTCTCTGCCCACTCCACATTTGCCTCATTACAGCTAAAAGTGGTGGGAGAAATGGCCCCATCTAAGTGGATTGGTCTCACTGTAAATTCATGACCTCAAACTTCAATAGGCCTTTAGTATAGGTGTTAAATAGTTCACTTATTGGGGTGCCTGGCTGGCTCAGTCGGTACTGTATCTCTTAATCTCAGGGTTGTGAGTTCAAGCTCCACATTGGGTATAGAGTTTGCTTAAAAAAAAAAGTTTAATGAGTAGTTCACCTATGGTAACATGGGGAAAGAGAGTATTCTGTTGGTACAGATGCTGATGGGTGGCAAATGTAGTAATAGATGTCTCTGCTGGTTGTATCTGTTTTCTCAGTGATGGGTCATAAGCTAAGAATAAAGACTGGTAAGCATATTACAGGTTTGTATAAAAAAAGAGAAAGTATAAAAAAGTCATTGTGGAGGGTGAGACTGTGTTAGCCATTTGTATTTATCTTTGGAGAAATGTCTGTTCAAGTCCTTTGCCCAGATTCTAATCAGGCGATTTGTTGTTGAGTTGTAGTTCTTTATATATTCTGCATATTAATTCCTTATCAGATAAAAGATTTTCTCCCATTACTTAGGCTGCCCTTTTGCTGAGGTGATTGTGTCTTTGGATGCACAGAAGTGTTTAAGTTTGAAGTAGTCCCATTTGTCTTTTTTTTTTTTTTTTTTTTTTGCCTGTGCTTTTGGTGTTACATCCAAGAAATAACTGTCAAATACAATGTCATGAAGATTTCCGCCTTTGTTTTCTTTTAAAACGTGTATAGTGTGTGGTCTTATGGATAGGACTTTAATCCATTTTGAGTTAATTTTTATATAGAGTATAAGATAAGGGTTCATCTTCATTCTTTTGCATGTGGATATCCAGTTTTCCCAATACCATTTCTTGAAGACTGCTCTTTCCCCTTAAATGGTCTTAGCACTCTGGTTGATGATTGTTTGACGATGTATGCCAGGGTTTACTTTTGGGTCCTTTATTATATTCTATTGGTCTAAATATCTGCCTTTATGGCAGTACCAAACCACACTGCTTTGATTACTGTAGCTTTGTAAAACTTTTTGAAGTCAGGAAGTATAAGACCTCCAACCTTGTTCTTTTGCAAGATTGCTTTAGCTATTTGGAGTCCCTTGAGATTGAGTCCCTGTATGACTTGAAATAAACTAATTAAGCCTGATGTGTCTATTTCCTCATATTCAAAATGGTGATATTATAAACTTCATGACATTTTGTAAGGATTAAATGAAATAACAAAAGTAATATGTTAATACCTGAGAGAAAATCAGTTCTCAGTAATTGTTAGCTATTATCAATCCCCATGTTGTCAATATACCATAGTAATGCTCCACTTACAGGATGGATGAAAGTCAGGTGGGATGGTGAGATGGAACGAGGCATGCACTTAAGGAAGAAGGAATGGGTCCACTACAACAGTACCGCCTACAACTGCCAAGTGAGTAGCAAGAAGCATTCTGTTGTCAAGTCTTTTAATAAGCTTTCAGGAGTGAGCTAAGTAGTGTAGGAGGCACAAGAAATATGGCTACTATCCATTCACAGACTTTTTTCCAAGGAGGAATTGATTTTCAAATGTGGTTTTCTCAAAAGAAAGAATATGATAGGGAAAAGAAAGCTGACTGTCCAGATTAAAAATATTTGCTTAAAGTTACATTACCAAAGGAGAAATAGCTTTATTGATTGGCCTATTAATAAAAATGTTGATTAGAATAAATTTCAAACATATAAGCAGAAATAATAACAAGGATGGAAGCCAAGATTCATTAAGTCCTTACTATGCTAGCCAGTGTTTGCTAAGTGGTAAATTTTTGTTATCTCATTTAACAATCCTAAGAAGTAGTTTCTATTATTATTATTCTGATTGAAGCTTAAGAAATGTGAGCCCAGGGGCGCCTGGGTGGCGCAGTCGGTTAAGCGTCCGACTTCAGCCAGGTCACGATCTCGCGGTCCGTGAGTTCGAACCCCGTGTCAGGCTCTGGGCCGATGGCTCGGAGCCTGGAGCCTGTTTCCGATTCTGTGTCTCCCTCTCTCTCTGCCCCTCCCCCGTTCATGCTCTGTCTCTCTCTGTCCCAAAAAAAAAAAAAAAAAAAAAAAAAAAAACATTAAAAAAAAAAAATTAAAAAAAAAAAAAAAAAGAAATGTGAGCCCAGAGAAGTAAAGTAACTGGTACAATGTCATACAGCTAGTAAGTGGATGACCCAGGATTCAAATCCAGATTGTCTAACCAAAGGGCCCCTATCTAAACTATGCTGTCTCACAAAGTTTATAAAAAGAAAAAGAAAAAGAAAAAAAAAAGGCAAAATCACCCATAATTTAAACACTCAGAGATCATGACTGTTAGGCTGTTGATGCAAATCTTTACAGAATACTTTCTACATACATATATCATATATTACATATATTATATTTTTTCTAACCCACTTTGTTTTTATTCTCACTTTGCATGCAAGGTACTTCATTAGGTGGATATAACATAGTTTATTCAACCCATCTATACTGACAATTCTTAGGTTATCTCCAGATTTTCAGTATTACACACAGATTATGGTAAGAATTCTTGTACACACATCTTTGTTAACTTGTATCATTATTTCTTTAAGAATGGGAAATGGGATGATGGCAACAATGATAATGTACACTCCAACTTTTGACATCCTTTCTTAGGATTGTTTTAACAATGTACACTCCTATAGTTAACATGAGTGATAACCACATCATCTTTAACACAGGGTATTATCATTTTAAATATCTGATAGCTGAAAAATGGTTTTTGTTTACATTTCTTTGATCACTAGTAAGGCTTATTAGCTATTTTTGTTTCTTCTTTCAAGAACATCCCATTGTTATCTTTTCCCCATTTTGTATTAGGATATTCAACTTGTTAGCAGTTTAAAAATTCTCTAAATTTGCTAAAAATATTAACATATATGTACATATATGCGTTTGTTTTTTAAATTTTGAAACAATCTTAAACTTATAGAAAAATTGCAAACATAGAAAAAAAAATTTCCTGCTCCACTAGAGGATAAGTTGCTGACATTGATGACCCGTCACTTCCTAATTATTTAGGTTATGATTCCTACAAACATTCTTCTACATAACAATAATATAACCACCTGACTTAAGATATTGGTATAATTTGGAAATTGTTACTACCATCTGACACTCAGAGCCCATTCAAGTTTTGCCACTTGTCCCAATATAATCCTTTATAGCAAAGGACTCAGTTGAAATTCACATGTTGCATTCACTTATCATGTCTCTTTTCAGTCTTCTTCAATCTGTAAGTGCCTTAGACTTTCTCGACTCTTACGGTCTTGACAGTTTTGAGGATTACAGGCCAGGTATCTGGTAGAATGCTCCCACTTTGAGTTTGTTTGGTATTTCCTTATGATTATTAGATTTAAATTATGTATGTTTGGTAGAAATACCACAGGAGCATTCCTGAATTCTCAGCGCATATTATCAGATGATACACGATTTCATTTTGCCCCATAACTGCTGACATTAACTTGATTAAAGTTATGTCTGCCAGGCTTCTGTACCATATAATTATTCTTTCCCTTTTGTAGTCAATAAATATTTTGTGAGAAGGTAATCTGTGGTTATGTAAATATCTTTTTCCTCAATAACTTATTTATTCATTCATTTATTTGCATCAATATGTACTCATGGCTTCCTGCTTCATTAAATGGGTTATAATCCATTTACTATCGTTATTTATTCTGACGCTCAAAATTTTACCTATTTGTCCAGTGGGAACTCCTTTGAGCTGGCTTCTGTATCCTTTCGACATGCCCTGCCCTGCCCTGCCCTCATAATTCTTTAAGCATTTCTAAACATAAAAAAGACATTACAGGTGTCTCCTTATCCTTCCTTTGAATTGAAAACATTTTTTTCTTTTTTTAAAGTAGGCTCCACACCCAATGTGGGGCTTGAACTCATGACCATGAGATCAAGAGTCAGATGCTCTACTGACTGAGGCACCCCTCTTTGTCTTTCCTGTGAATCAAACATTTCTCCAAACAGTCTTGAGTCCTTCATATGGAGAATAGTACTTCGATCTGATCACTAGATATAGTTTGCCATTTTCCCACTCCAAGAATTTAAGGCATTCTATTTTTTCCCTATACTTCTATAATTTCAATTACTATATTTAAATCTTTAATCTTTGGAAATATAGTTTGATGTGAAATATGAAAAATGGATTTCACTATATTATTCCCAAGTGATTAGGCTTTCCTCACTTATTTGAAATACCTCCCCATTACAAAAATGATGTTTGTTCATCATAAAAATTCAAAGACATAAAACATACAAAGAATAGGAAAAATACCAAAATCCACTACCCAGAAGTGAACACTGTTAACATTATGATGAATATCCTCTCTGACATCTCTCTGTACCAGCCCTTCCTTCTCTTACTGAGAGAAACTAATGTGGGATATTGAGAAGTATGCTGATAAAAATGTTTTTCATTGTGAAGAATATTTTACCGATACACAAATATAAGCAGGGTTATAAGAACTATGTACATATTTGTTTAATTTTGACATTTCTCTCACAGCCTTTCACATACTACATATATTATGAGTTTCTAAAATGGTCTTAGAAGGAAATTTACTTTGAGCCTTTCGTGAGCTTCTCTGACCACATGTCATTAAAATTTTGGAACCTAAATTGACATCTCCTGAATTAGTATTAGAAAAGAATTTGGGATTGTCTATATAAAATTTTATATACCGTATATCCCATTACTAAAATCTGCTTTTTCACTTTATTATATCTTGGATGCTAAGCCCATCTCAACTCTCTTATGCAGAAAACACTGCTGCAGAAATCACCTGCTAGAACCAATACTACAGTCTTTGCAACTAGCATCAGCTGTAGACCTTACTAAAAGCCACGGCCCCACCACCCTCCGAAGAGTATTTCTCTTGAAAGGCAACAGGCACTTGAGCCCAAATAAATAAAGCTGTAGTTTATATACCTTTCCTCAACATTTGAAAGATTTGATTGGTATTCTCTTTGTTCGCCAGTGTTACTTTCAAACCACTCCTCCTCCTTCACTTTCTGGTAAAACAAAACAAACAAACAAATATCCATGCTTTTTTACATCTAACCAATTCCAACCATTCCCCTTTTTAAGCTGCTGTCTTTATCAAGCTCCTGGACATTTTCCTCTATCAATTGAAGATACTACATGGTTTACAGTTCTAATTCAAACATCTTATTCTCAATCAACACTTCTGATCTTAGTAACTTGCTTTGTCCATTTACCCCCACTATTAAGATTAGTAAGTCCACTACCAGTCCACTGTCCCTTTTCTCCATATATCAACATCAGTTGTCTTCAATTCATTTTCTTAGCCATAGAGTTTGTGATCGATCACATGTTTACTTTTTAATACTTAAACTCCTTCTGTTGCCTGCACCTGGCAAAACTTCAATCCTGCCTGCACCAGGAATCTTATCACAGTGCAAGAAAGTCACACAACCTGACAGACCTATAAATATTTGATACTTCTCTAGTTGGTGTATTCTTCTAGTCCATGAAACAACCATTTCAAACCTTCCCCATTTAACCCAAATTCCTAACAGGTAACTAACTGTTCCTCAGTGGATGACCCTGCCTATTATTCACTGAGTAAAGAGAAGACCTCAGTCCATACCTTCAACACTACTCAAGATCCTGACTCCAACCCTACAAACCTATTTGTTTGTATCTACACTGTTCTCTTCTTATTCCTTTCCCTCCTTCCCTCCAGTGGAGGAAATGTTACTACATCTTAATGGCCCATCCCTGGCCTTGAGTGGCTTGGGAATTCTGCCAAATTGTTTAGTAATTTGCCTAATGTCATACAAATAGAAACCATTACTTCCTTTTCTAATCTCCATCGATTCTCTCTCTATTCAATTTTTCTCATTTACATTAAAATAGAACAAAACAACAAAAACTGGTTGCTTCCTAAATCTCCTCCAATTATTGCTTTTTCTCTGTCCCCCATGAACAAATTTCTTATGAGAATATGACCTCGCCTATCTCACAGAACACATCTTCCTTATAGCTCTATTACTCTATTTCACAACATGATCTTTCAATTCCTTTGGACACACTAAGTCTTTCCTTTCTTAACGCACTGGATATTCCTCCAGAATATTTCTTGACCTTTGTAGGATGGCCTTCTTATCTTCAGGTCTCAGCTCAAAAGCTTCCTTTTCAGAGACCATATCTGAACACAACTCAAAGCATATCCCTCTACGCCCTCATACAACTTGTGGAAAATGTTCTTTTTCCTTATATTACTTATCACAACTCCTAATGACATATACATTTATTTACTTGGCTTTAAAAATTTTTTTTTGTGCTTTCTCACTAAACACTACACATGGTCAAGAATAACAGCTGCTTTGTTTACTGCAATAAACCTGGAGTTTAGCATTATGTTAGGCTCATAAAAGGTGCTCAGGTTCATAGAAGGTGTTCATGTCAGAGAATGTTCCAAAGAATATTGCTGGACATATGTTTTTTTAACATCAGTAAATGACACCATCCTAGTTCTATTGTCTGAAACCTGGAAAGCATTCTTGATATTCCCTTTACTCTTTCCCCAACCTCAATGAGATCAAAGAGATTAGAGCAGTAGCTAGCAATCATATTACATAAGTACATGTAGGGCCCCGGGGCCTTATAATATCTCTGTTAGAATGTGGGTTTATTATTCTGAGTGAGATTGTAAGTCATTGGAAGGTTTGAGCCAGAGTAGTGATAAGAAATGACTTATGTTGTAAAACGGTGCTGTTTAACAAGATCAGCCACTAATCATATATAGCTACTTGCATTTAAGTTAATTAAATTAAAATAAAATAACTCTTCTTTAAATATTTGGTAGAATTTGCCTGTGAAGCCACCTGGCCCTGGACTATTGTTTGTTAGGAATTTTTTTCTTGATTGCTGATTCAATTTCTTTGTTACATATTGATCTTGCTCATCTTTTCAATTTCTTCCCGTTTTACTTTTGGTAGTTTATATGCTTCTAGGAATGTATCCATTTGTTCCAAGTTGTTCAATTTGTTGGCATACAGTTGTTCACAATATTATCTTATAATTGTTTGTATTTCTGTGGTGTTGGTTGTTATTTCTCCTATCTCATTTGTGACTTTATTTATTTGGGTCCTTTCTCTTTTCTTTTTGATAAGTCTGGCTAGAGGTTTATCACTTTTATTAATTTTTTCAAATAACAGGTGCCTGGTTTCATTGATCTGTTTTATTTAAAAAATTTTTTTTTTAGTTTCTATCATTTATGTCTGCTCTGATCTTTATTATTACCTTCCTTCTGCTGGCTTTAGGCTTCATTTGTTGTTTGTTTTCTAGCTCATTTAGGTGTAAGGTTAGATTATTTATCTGAGATTTTTCTTGCTTCTTGAGGTAGGTCTATATTGCTGCATACATCCCTCTTAGGACCGCTTTTGCTGCATTCCAAAGGTTTTGGACCATTGTGTATTTTCATTTTCTTTTGTTTCCATGTATTTTTTAATATCTATTTTGATATTCTGGTTGACCCATTTATTGTTTAGTAGCATGTTGTTTAACCTCCAAATATTTGTGGTCTTTCCAAATTTTTTCTTGTGGTTGACTTCTAGTTTCACAGAGTTGTGATCACAAAAAGTGCATGGTATGATTTGTATCTTTTTATGCTTGCTGAGGTCTGATTTCTGACTTAACATGTGATCTATTCAGGGGAATGTCTCCCATGTGCAGTTGAAAAGAACGTGTATTCTGCTGTATTAGGATGGAATGTTCTGAATATATCTGGTAAGTCCATCTGGTTCAGTGTGTCATTCAAAGCCATTGTTTTCTTGTTTCTTTTCTGCTTAGATGATCTGTCCATTGATGTCAGTGGGGTGTTAAAGTCCCCTATTAGTATTGTGTTATTATCAATCAGTTCCTTTATGTTTGTTATTAATTGTTTCATATATTTGGGTCCTCCCATGTTGGGTGCACAAGTATTTATGATTGTTATGTCTTCTTGTTGGATTGCCCCTTTATGATTATATAATACTCTTTGTCTCTTTTTACAGTCTTTGCTTTAAAGTCTAGTTTATCTGATACAAATATTGTTACTACAGGTTTCTTTAGACACATTTGCATTATAAATGATTCTTCACACCCTCACTTTCAATCAAACACAAAAATCAGGTGTTTTTAGGTCTAAAATGAGTGTCTTGTAGGCAACATATAGATCAATCTTGTTTTTTGTTTTTGTTTTTGTTTTTGTTTTATCCATTATTACATTCTATGTTGTATGATTGGAGTGAGTAGTGGTCCAGTAACATTCAAAGTAGTTATTGATAGATATATATTTATTACCATTTTATTACTTGTATTGTCATTATTTCTGAAGATTTTCTCTGATATGTATTCTGCTCAAACTATTCCAAAGATGCAAAAAAGGGAAGAAAACTTAAAAATTGATTCTATGAGGCCAGATTACCCTAATACCAAAACCAGATAAAGACTCCACCAGAAAAGAGAAAACAGGCCAATATACATGATAAACATGGATGCAAAAATTCTCAATAAATCACTAGCAAACTGAATCCAACAATACATTTAAAAAATCATGCACCAAAATCATGTGGTATTTATTCCTGGATTGCAAGGGTGTTCAATATTTGCAAATAATCAACATGATACATCATGTTAATACAAGAAAGGGTAAGGATTATATGATCATTTAAATGGATGCAGAAAAAGCATTTGAAAAAGTACAACATCTATTCATGATAAAAATTCTCAGCAGGGGCACCTGGGTGGCTCAGTTGGTTGAGCGTCTGACTTTGGCTCAGGTCACGATCTTGCAGCTTGTGAGTTCAAGCTCCACATTGGGCTCACTGCTATTAGCGCAGAACCACTTTGGATCCTCTGTACCCCTCTCTCTGACCTTCCCCCACGTGCATTCTCTCAAAAATAAATAAAACATTTAAAAAAAGCCTCTCAGCAAAGTAGGTTTAGAGAGAACATACTTCAACATAATAAAGACCATGTATGAAAAACTCACAGGGAACATCATACCCAGTGGTAAATAACTGAGAGCTTTTCCCCTAAGGTAAGACAAAGATGTCCATTCTCATCACTTTTCTTCAACATCGTACTGGAAGTCCTAGCCATAGCAATAAGACAACAAAAAGAAATAAAAGGCATCCAAATCAATAAGGAAGAAGTAAAACTTTCCCTATTTGCAGATGATATGATACTATATAGAGAAAACCCTAAAGTCTCTATCAAAAACTACTAGAATTGATAACTGAATTCAGTAAAATCACAGGATACAAAATCAATATATAGAAATCTGTTGTATTTCTATACACTAATAACGAAGCAACAGAAAGATAAATTAAGAATACAATCCCATTTACAATTGCACCAGAAAGAATAAAATATCTAGGCATAAAACTAACCAACAGGTGAAAGACTGGTATTCTGAAAGAATATTCTAAAAGAAACTGAAGGTGACACAAACAAAGAAAAAGATATTCCAGTGTCATAGGTTGGGAGAACAGATATTGTTATAATGTCATCCTTCATGGGGAAAAACTGTACTGTTAGGAACAAGACGGGGACACCCATTATCATCCACTGTTATTTAACATAGTACTGGAAGTCCTAGCCACAGAAATCAGAGAACAAAAAGAAATAAAAGGCATCCAAACTGGCATGGAAGAAGTCAAACTGTCACTATTTGCAGATGACATGATATTCTATACAGAAAACCCAAAAGACTCTACCAAAAAACTGCTAGAACTGATGCACGAATTCAGTACAATACCAAATCAACATACAGAAATCTCTTGCATTTTGATACACCAATAATGAAGCAGCAGAAAGAGAAATTAAGGAATCAATGCCATTTACACTTGCATCAAAACCAATAAGATACCTACGAATAAATTTAACCAAAGAGGTGAAAGACCTGTTATCTGAAAACTATAAAACACTGATGAAAGAATTGGAAGATGACACAAAGAAATGGAAAGACATTCCAAACTCATAGATTGGAAGAACAAATACAGTTGGAATGTCTATACTATCCAAAGGAATCTATAAGATTTAATGCAATCCCTGTCAAAACACCAACAGTATTTTTCATAGAACCAGAACAAACAATCCTAAAATTTTTATGGAACCACAAAAGACTCCAAGTAGCTAAAGCAACCTGAAAAAGAAAAGCAAAGCTGGAGACATCATCATTTCGGAATTCAAGTTATACTACAAAGTTCTAGAGATCAAAACAGTATGATACTGGCAGAGAAAGGGACACATAGATCAACAGAACAGAATAGAAAACCCAGAAATAGATCCACAATTACATGGTCAATTAATCTTTGACAAAGCAGGAAAGAATATCCAATGGGAAGAAGACAGTCTCTTCAACAAATGGTGTTGGGACACCTGGACAACAACATGCAAAAGAATGAAACTGGACTACTTTCTGACACCAAACACAAAAACAAATTCAAAATGGATGGAAGACCTAAATGTCAGACCTGAAACCATAAAAATCCTAGCGGAGAACACAGGTTATAACCTCTATGGCATTGGCCTTAGCAACTTCCTACTAGATATGTCTCCTGAGGCAAGGGAAACAAAACAAAAATAAACTATTGGAACTTCATCCAAATAGAAACAAAACAAAACAAAAAAAACCTTCTGCACAACAAAGGAAACAATCAACAAAACTAAAAGGCAACCTTCGGAATGGGAGAAGATATTTGCAAATGACATATCTGATAAAGGGTTAGAATCCAAAATATGTAAAGAATTTATCAAACTCAACACCATAAAAATGAATAATCCAATTAAAAAATGGGCAGAAGACAAAAAAAAAAAGAAAAAAAATGGGCAGAAGACATGAATAGACACTTTTCCAAAGAAGACCTACAGATAGCCAATAGACACATAAAAAGATGCTCAACATTAATATTATCAGGGAAATACAAATCAAAACTACAATGAGATATCACCTTACAGCTGTCAGAATGGCTAAAATCACCAACACAACAAACATCAGGTGTTGATGAAGATGTAGAGAAAGGGGAATCCTTTTCCAGTGTTGGTGGGAATGCAAACTGGTGCAGCCATTGTGGAAAACAGTAAGGAGGCTTCCTCAAAAAGTTAAAAATACAACTATCTTATGATCCAGCAACTGCACTACTAGGTATTTAGCCAAAGAATACAAAAATATTAATTCAAAGCGATACATGCACCTTGATGTTTGTAACAGCATTATCTACAATAGTCAAATTATGGAAACAGTCCAAGTGTCCATCAACTAATGAAAGGAGAAAGAAGATGTTGTGTGTGTGTGTGTGTGTGTGTGTATATATATATAGGTATATATATACATATATATATATATACATACCTATATATATATATACACACACACACACACACAATGGAATATTATTCAGCTATAAAAAGAATGAAATCTTGCTGTTTGCACCAATGCAGATGGAGCTAGAGTGCATTATGTTAAGTGAAATAAGTCAGTCAGAGAAAGACAAATAATGTATGATTTCACTCATATGTGGAATTTAAGAAACAAAAAACAAATGAGCAAAGGGGAAAAAAAGAGAGAGTCAAACCAGGAACAGACCCTTAACAATAGAGAACAAACTGATGGTTTCCAGAGGGGTGGTGGGCAGGGTATGAGTTAAATAGGAGATGGGGATTAAGGAGTGCCCTTGTGATGAGCACTGGGTGTTGTATTTAAGTACTGAATCATTATATTGTATGCCTGAACCTAATATTACATTGTATGTTAACTAACTGGAATTTAAATAAAAACTTAAAAAAATAAATAAAATTTCAGGAGTTGCTGATTGGATGCAGGGAGTGAGAGAGAGGAGTCAAGGGTCTAAGATTACTTTATTGAAGGGAAAAGAAAATTTGGAAGGACATACATAAATAAGAGGATGTATGCCTAGGAGAAGATGACTGAGACTAGAAATGTGGGAATTAGGTGGGAAATAATAATCAAAAACCATGCATATCAATGAAGATAGCATGCCAGGATGAGTGACTAAATTCTGCATACATGAAGTCCCCTTTAAAAGATAGAAAAATGAAGAAAGGCACACATGTAAGCAAGTAATTTCTCTTCATTGGTTAAAATGAGTTTCAGGATTAATAAGTCTCTCTCTCAAAATTTTTAGATATTATCTTTTTACTTTAATCACATCACCAGCAGAATGGCCAATGTGTAAAATCCCTAATCACATTTACATCTTGCCTTTCCCTCAGCTCTGAGATTTGTATTAATGTATCATTTACTATACCCTTTTAATAAAGTAATTCAGCATACTTCTGAATCTTTAGACTTACCTAGAAGTTCTCTATCAAAATTCCTTTCTCATGAGTGAATTTTCTACTTATAACTTCTAAATATATTGTGGTTCTCTGCTTTGTAATGTAAGAGATCTGTAGTTTTGAAATAGAATGTACTCTTACATGGCTATGTTTCAGTTGCTAGTTTTACCCCACTAAATCTTTGAGATAAGAACAAGGCTGTATTAATCTGAGTTATTACTACACTTTGTCCATTGATTCATTAGTTCATCAACTATCAACTCAACACCTGTGTCCTAAATTCATGAAATAAAGAGGTGTAGAAAGCATAACCCCCTTCCTCAAGGATTTCCACTGCTTGAGAGGGAAGATAAAAATGTAGACAATACAAATATCTATACTGTAATGTGCTAAGTGTCCTGACAGAGCATGAACAAAATTAAGTTGGAATTTATGGGGGGGTACATAATTATAATTTGTCTAGGAAAATATTACAGAAGGCTTATACATATGTTCCATTTAAGTGGTAGAGAGACTTGGCCAAATAAGAAAAGGAAGGACTTCTAAAATCTTAAGTAATATTCTTATCCTCTCTCCATTGATTTTCTCCCAGAAGTTCTCCTAAAAAGATAAATGGTTCTTTCAGAATTCAGTTCATTCAAATTAATTAATACAAAACTTCTAGTTCATATGAGAAACTAATGGCCATTTTTTGGGTATCCATGTAAAAACAAAATCATGAATTTCAAAGAAACATATCAAAACAAATTCATTCTGTTTACTACCAACTGTATGTAAAGTCAATATTCAAGATATGGTCTATCAATTAAAAAAAGTAATATTTTACAATATAGCAGGTACATCAATTGGCTTTGGCTTCCATAACAAAATACTATACACTGAGTGGCTTAACCAACAAGAATTAATTCTGTAGAAATTCTGGGGACTAGAAGTCCAAGATCAAGGTGCTAGGAGGGTTGTATCTGGTGAGGGCTCCACCACTGGGTTATAGATGACCACCTTCTTGCTGTGTTGTTCACATGGCCCTTCCTGGATTTGTGCTCAAGGGAAAGAGTAGGAGCTGGATGTCTTTCCCTCTTTTTTAAGAATACCAGTCCTATCACACTAAGGTCCTACCCTCATGACCTCATGCAACCAAAATTACCTCCCAAAGTTTTGTCTCCAAATACCATCATATGTACTTTAACATATAAATTTGGGGTATTGTGGAGGGAACCACAAACATTCATTTTGTAATAGTATGTTAGTAGATTTGTTAATCAATAAGAAAGCTGAAACACCATCCCTAGTATGAAGAATGGCATTATCTTTCTAGTGAGAAAACAGAACTGTCTTTGTATATCTGTTAGCAAAGATTAATTCAAAACTATGTCAAGTTAGGGGCGCCTGGGTGGCTCAGTCGGTTGAGTGTCTGACCTCGGCTCAGGTCATGATCTGGTGGTCTGTGAGTTCGAGCCCCGCATCAGGCTCTGGGCTGACAGCTCAGAGCCTGGAGCCTGCTTTGGATTCTGTGTCTCCCTCTCTCTCTGCCCCCACCTCCCCCCTGCCCTGCTCATGCTCTCTTCTCTCTGTCCAAAATAAATAAACATTAAAAAAAACCCAAAAAACTACATCAAGTTAAAAATAATTTTAGATCACAAACTTATTATCAAAATCAGTTTTCCTATCACTGTTTTGTGTCAACTTACCTGATTTACGACAATGAAATATTAAAACAAAACTATCGGGTAATATTGGTGTGATATTTCTCAGGTTTTTACAGCCAGGCTTTGCTTTGAAACCTTAAATTATATGTATGAACATTTTCCATGGGCAAACCTGCCGATGATTTTAAATCAGTTAATGCAAATTTTAAATGATCTTCAGTTTTTCTCACCATAAAAAAACTTTATGTTTCAACAGTGCCTTCAGAATATATGAAATTATATATTATATCCTCACATCTGATAGTGGGACACAACTATACCCTCTAGTCTTAATAGCAGGAAAAGTATAGACAACTGTAAAGCTTAGCTTTATTGTTCCATAAATGAACCAGTAAAGTTCATTTTAGTGAAATGAGCACATGCTTTTCATAAATTAAATCCCACATGGTAAGTACTCATTTTCAAAATTAATTTAATTACATGTTTAAAGTTTAATTACATTTAATTAAGCATTTAAGTTTAATATGAAATAAATGAATTATCAGTTAACTACTATGAAATGAAATATTGCCTTGATAATTGAAATCTATAAATTTTCCTATTCTATGCAAAACTGCTAGCTCTCAAAAAACATTCTGAAAAAGTATGTATTTTAAAGACTAGAGGACTATATTCTCACAGGTGATCAAGCTGGCACCCAGCTTCATGTGCTGCACATTTACTGCAGGAGCAAATGGAGACAGCCTGGCAGACAAAAAAAAAAGCAGAGGTTTTGAAGACTTAGTCACCAACAGCCTGAAAAAGTGGGAAAGCTACTTAGCATCTCTGACCTCAAGTTTCCTATAAAATGGAGAAAATATTACTTCTTTTGTAGGGTTGTGGGAGGATTAAATGAGCTATCTCATGGTCTAATGCCTGGAACAGTGCCTGACATGGAACAGGTATTCAATAAATGTTAATTCCCTCCTTCTTTTAGTTGCTGATTGAATGAACAAAAATCTTGTACTTTGGGGCTTAAAGAAAGTTTTATTATTTAAATGTTTTATTAGTTACAAAAGTAACACTATATTTTTTGTTCACTTACATCATACTTAATGGACATTTTATATTTTTTATTTCCCTTAGCACTCTATAAATGGAGGCAATATAGCATTATTGTAACACAGAATTTTGAGTCAGAAAGAACCAACTTTGAATCTGGGTTCCACCACCTACTGCTTGAGGAATCAGGGAAAAGTTATTTCCCAAGCCATAAAAGCATATGTATGTCTAGTTTACTGAATGACAAAAATTAAGAATGAGTATAATCAGTATAGTCATTCAAACTTAACAAAATATTACTGATGTAGGTAGGACAAATGGTATCCCCCCGTGCTAATTTTTCACAGAAGGGTATTTATTTTCACTGAATTTAAGGGATTTTCCTAAGGATGGACTCAGCATCAGAACCCAGATTTCTTTCTTTGTTTCTTTACCAGTGTTCTTTCCTCCATAACATAGGAAGGTAAAGGCAAAGGACACCAAAGTGTCTTGAAGCAGTAAAGCAAAAGAAAGAGAGGAATCTGACTTAGGTTAATCCTGGTTCTATCACTTAATAGTTGAGCCTCAAGTAAACAACTTCTTTAAATTTTGGTATCTTCTTCTGGAAAATGGGAATACAGTTATGTTTCATACAAGGGTTTTACTAGACAACAAATGCAATGTGTAGTAGAGTGATTGACACACAGCAGTCAATCATTAATCATTGCTATTAATACTAAGACAACATCAGAGTACCATTTTTGGTAAGTCTCAAGCCACAGAATGGAGAAACCATAATGAAGCAAAGAATTTTTTTTTTTTTGGGGGGGGGGACACAGATTTAATAAAAATAAATAAGACAGCCTTTACTAAATTCTCAAGTAATATTCCTGGAAAAGAGACTTTAGACTTGTAAGTCATTTCAGTTCCTGTCTATTAAATCTCCATTTAATAACTCAGGTCACTTTGAAAATAATGGTTTTACAATATGAAAGAAAATAGAGGCAACACCCTATTCCATGGATTAGTTTCTATGGTTCAACAGTTAAGAATTGAAATTAAATATTCTTAACACTATATATAAATTATTCAATGTCAAGTACTGTAATTTTCAGACTTTTGTCTTAATAAAGTTAGTATCACTATAAACATGTTGTATTTGTTTAATATTTAAAGCTCTTAACTGTAAAACTCAAAAAACCCTACATTGCTCTTAAGGCAATCTAAAAAAATAGAGATTGTTTATTTATAGAATAACTAACTACAAATAGAAAGCCTTAATAAATAAAATATTGGAAAACATATTTACTTTCTGAAAGAACATTTATTGAAAAACAGCATTACTTTATACCATTTTCACTGCTAAGTAGTTTTTAGATATCTATTTGCATTTAGGACTAAAAGACCCCAATTTAAAAACTATTCCACATTTTCTCAAAATTAAAAACAGGAGGTATTATAATACTTTTCAAACTGCAAATTAAGGATAATAGCATATCCAACAGTTATAGGACCAGAAAAAGAAAACTAAATATAAAGAAATATTATGAAACATATATACAAGTAAGATCACATATTTTATAGAAAACATTTATTATTAGGATATGTACCTTTAGTTATGCATTATTTCAAAGAATGTGGTAAAAATGCATTCTATTAACCTGTGAAATCAGAAATGGGTCATTACTTACCATGGTTCTATATTAAGAGTTGAAGATGATTTTTCTGGGAAAAAAAACCCATGCCATTTTGAAGCCTCAATTAGTTCTTGTGGCATCTTTTTTGATGCATCATAATAGTGACCAAATCTTGAAGATGATACTGGTCCAGCCTGTTAAGAAAAGCCATACTGGTCATTAAAAAAATTATTGTTATTATTTTTTAATTATTGTTTTTTTAAACTACAATGTATTCAAACTACATTCAGCAAAATATTGATACATTTATGCATTTTAATGCTGATAAGGAAGAGCTGATACACATAGACTTATTAAATTTCAAAGAAGCATACAACAACTTTTATTATTTTAAATAATAGTTAGAAATCAACCTTTTCATTTCCCATGTTTCTTCACTCCTGGTGGTCACTAAATTTGATAAGAATTCTCTTTGCTTTTCTTACCTTCCTGAGTTGAAAAAAAATTAATATACATGTTTTAATTGTTTTTTAAAGATTCCAGGTTTAAATGATCAATTAAATATGGAGTTGCTAAGAACTAATGAAAACTTAAGCCAATTAAATCATTGGTGAGGGGCTCAAAAAAACTAGCTTTTTAAACATATTGAGCTGAGCATCATTTAAAAACTAAATTCTCACAAGATAGTGTGTATATACATTCAAAATTTCTTGCTAATTTTAAATTAAGCTTACAGTATAAAATGTATTGAGGATACTCCAGATGGGAACAAGGCACATGATAAAGAGGGAGAATGTATATAAACTACATTAGATAAATCAGAAACCTGACATCATCATTAGTTCATTGATGCCTCCTCTTTTGTGCTATTGTCAGTTTCTCCAACAAATTATCTTCTACACAAATAACTCTAATAACTGTTGATGCTGAATTTATGTACATAGGATAGTAAAGGCCTAGTAACAGAACATTCTCATTATATTGCTTTGAATGGATTCTGTGCTGATTCAACTCATTAGAAATATGTACACACCTCTGTACAAAGTTGAACTCCTAACAGGTTCCACCTGGCGATAGTTTCCAATAGTTTCTAATCTAAATTTACATAGTTTCCACTGTCCTGAATGCTATAAAACAGACATATTTCAGAACATTCAACAAAACAGATAATCTGCAGATAATCTCTGCAGAAATGGAAGAGTAAATTCTCATTTTACAAAGTAACTGACAACTTTGAAATTTAGATAAGAAACAGACATTTGCTTGACACTAGATATTTGCATTTTGAGACTTAAAGGATTAATATTCTTCAACTGAATGCCTACCAACATCAACTCTACAGTAACACAGGATAAACAAATTTAAGTCTAATAGAAATATTATTCTCTGATACAGAGTCTGTGAGTTTGGCATTTACTTTCTAAATAAAATGACTGTTTATCCCTCCATAAGACACTGTTCACTTTCATTAAGGAAAGAGACCTATCAATTGGCTCCATCTAATGTTTACAATACAATATATACACAAGTGTGGTTCTCAAAACATGATTTATCTGTTTACCAAGACAGTGTTAACAAATAAAGTATGAGACATTAAAGTATACTTCTTAAAAATAGGGTGAAGTTTTTAAATGTAAAGTTATTAGTATAAAGCAATTTAAACAAGGTCTGTTCTTTGGCCTATAATCTATTCTTTATCTGGATTATAGTTCAGAATGTTTTTACTGCAATCTCTGCTAGAGCTCATCTTTTTATTGTGTAAGTCCAGGCCCCCTTAATGTTTTAGAAAGGCCTTGACTAACTGAACTTTGATCTGATGTCTTCATTGAGAAAAACACCAGGTTGCCCATTTCGGATGCAAATCCTCCTAAGGCCCAATAGAATTTAGTAAAGACAGCAAAAAAGAAGAAACAAGAAGTTTCCAGGATCCTCTTTGAGAATCCTGGGGCACACTGGTGTCCTTAATCCACGCTGCTCCATGGATTAAGGTAGGTGATAACCTTTCCTGATTCAAAAGAATAAGCAGAGTGCCTACAAACTGGGTGGAGACTAGGATTTGGTAATAATAAAACACCATGCAATAAAAGCTTGGTCTATGTCAGAAGCCTCTGAAAAGGCCTCAATGTACCACATTCCCAGGCCTAGTAGGGAAGCTTGCAAAAGCCTACCTGAATCAAATAAGCATGAATAATCTATTTTAGCAGACTGGCCATGGGGAGAGAGAAAGAAAGAGAGACTTTTCGCTTCTTTTAAGTTTGAGTTAATAAATTTATTAGTGCACTGAAGGTTCTTGAAGTCTTGGCCACTCAGAGAAATATGCTAAATTGCCAAGAAGCAAAGTATGCTTTTAAAGTTGCCGTCTCTATTAATGTTTCTAATTATAATATTAATGTGATAGAAATCTCTGATTTGGGATGAATCAAGGCAGAAAATTGATTTCATGCTGTGACAGTTTACATATAGAACACAAATAATTCATTAAAATGTAAGAATAAATTTGGAAGCTTTTCTTATTACCATTATTAATTTTTTAGAAATTATAATTAAATATGGCAACTAAAATATTCACAAGGTAGACATAAAAATTTTTATTAATGATGAAATTTTATTAATCCTTCAATAAAAATGAAAATGGAAAACAAATATACATTTATAGGAAAAATGATTCTGTAAGGTTTTTTTCTACCCGTGACACAAAGCATTAACATACAATCAGATTTTTTAAATAATGTGAAATCATAAAACAAAGACTTCAAGTATTCCTCGGAAAAGAGATAACTAAATGTTTTAAATCTGAGAATAGTAATACTGTATGGAAAAATGTCAACTCCACAAATGAAAGATGCATTAAAAAAATCAAAATATCATCAATAGCTAAGTCAGTTTTACTCAGTTTGTTAAGAACATGTTGCTTTAGTTTTACATTATGAAAACTTCTATTTCACAGTCTCAAACTATCCTTTACGTTTGTCAGTTGT
The DNA here is from genome assembly GCF_028018385.1 of Neofelis nebulosa. Lineage (NCBI taxonomy): Eukaryota > Metazoa > Chordata > Mammalia > Carnivora > Felidae > Neofelis > Neofelis nebulosa. The sequence goes on along the minus strand of NC_080791.1, from coordinate 85,913,475 downwards.
GGAACAGAGTATAATGGACTGGTTCAGTAAAAATTTACTATGATAAGGGAAAATTAACTCTGATGGGGGGGCCAGCAGGGGTACAGAGCAATAAAACAATACCACCCCCTACCTCCAGTATGTTAGAAAGAATCAAAACTTTCAGAGAAAAGTTGCACACAAATAAAGTCTAAATAAGACATTTTCTTATTATTGTTACCATTTCTTGTTTCTCAGTATGGCATAATGGAAAGCAAGAACCCAAATGATTAATTAACCATTTTGAGCCTCAGTTCAATAACTAATAACTATTTTGCTAGGCTGCTGTGAGAATCTAATGCAACACTGGCAATGAATATTTTGTAAATTGTGAAGCACTACGTAAGTGATATTAATTATTGTTATTGTGTCATGATTCACTAGAGAACAGAAGATCCATCACTATCCTTTGCAGTAACATTGCTTTATTGAAAAAATGATATTTGTTGTCACCTGTACCATGCACATATCTATCACAGGACTATTGTGGCTCAATCACTGAGATAGAAAGCCAAGGTATAATGAGGATTTAACATAATAAAGATCTAATATATTGCCATAAAGTGCGAGAGCCTTATAAGCTTTGGTAGTAGAACTATACAATATTAAAGAAATTGGGTCTCAGAATATCCTGTAAGCTACCAATTCTTGGGGTGAAAAGGGAATAGGATTTGATGATTGGACAGGGAAAAAAAGAGCATGCCTACCTAAGACAGAGAGTCAAAATGACAGGACAAGAGAAGGGGGATTTTTTAAAGTCACACACCCCTCCAACTGGAAGAAGCACTGTTTTATGCTTTATTGAGCTATTGTTACTGATTTAGGTGTGCATATTCTTATCTTTTTTTTTTTTTTTTTTTTTTTTTTTTTTTGCATTCCCTAAGTGGGAATGTGACTACAATCTTAGGATCTGGTGGCAACTTATATTAAGAAGCATCTCTGATAAATGCCACAGCTAGTTTTGGACTACTTGTTTAATCTATACTCGTAATAGTGTTAACTATATTTTGTCACAGATAAAATACAGAAAACCCAGGGTTTTGTTGTTTTTAAACTAATAATGGCAAAGTAAAATCTGGATTTATAAAGTAGATGACAGCTGACGACCAAAGTCTATTAATCTCAGAAAATCCTCATTCACAAAATTTCTGTGACAGGCAAATGCACATGCTGGCCAAATTTCAAAGAAAAGCAAAGAAGCCAGAAGACGATTCTATTTTGTAAACTTGACAGAGCTAACTTACAAATACTAAGAAATTTAAGTTTCATCACTGACAGTTAATTTGAAAAAAGCCATTTTTTATTTATATTAATTAATGCAACTTAACTCAGTTTTGCATTTAATTCACATACTATATAATTCATTCACTCATGCATTCAACAAATAACTGGTGAGCACCCACTACAGGCCAGTAAAACAAGATATTCAAAGTCCCTTTCTTCCATTGAGCTTACCTACTAGTAGGAAGACAGAGATAATATTATCTGTTAGGTGATGATAAGTGCCCTGGAGAAAAATAAGACCTTGAAAGGAGATAACAGTGAGAGAGTGATTTTATTTTATAGAGAATGAGAAAAAAAAAATACATTCCTGATAAAGTGATATTTTAGCGGAGAACTCAAGAAAATGGGAGAGGAAGTCATCTAGGAAAATTCAGTGTAAGAAGAGCACAATTTTTAAAACAAACTGTAAACCTTGAAAACTGACCATGGGGCTTATGTTTTGTTTCGTTTCGTTTTGTTTTTAAGGGAGAGAGTGGGGCCAGGAGGGGCAGAGGGAGAGAAAGGGAGACTCCCCAGCAGGCTCCAGGCTATCAGCACAGCCTGGAACCCATGAATCATGAGATCATGACCTGAATCAAAATCAAGAGTCTGATGCTTAATCAACTGAGCCACCCAGGCACCCCTTGCCCCATGTTTAAACAGATTTTGCAACAGCAGTAAAAAAATAAAGCTTTAAGTTTCAGATATTTGCATCTTTACTTATAATTTCAAGTGAAGAATGTTAGTGACCAATGAAAAAACCAAAATATAATGGAGATAAGAGTAAAATAAAGTAAGTAAATGCGAGAGACAAGTGATTTAAATAACCTAAAACTGGACTGTCTTTACAAGAAAGCTGATTTAACTTAGAGCTTTTGTTCATTACAGGTTCTTTCAGAATCCCACTAGAAAAATTAGAATACAGTCATTCTTCACCAAAGAGTCACCATTAAGCCCAGTAACTTAAGTGAAACTATCGGCTGAAAGACATGAATGAAGTTCTTTGCCATTAGGCTTCTCAAGTGCTAGTCCTACACTCCTTGTCTATTTTAATCTCTATCACTCTACTCACATTTTCCTAAGCAGAATAACTACATTTATTTTGGCCTCTTCTACCCAGTTCTCAATCACATCCAAGCTAGGCTATGTCTGTAACAACTGACTATGCAGAGCTTCTTCCCTTTATTTTTTAATACAAATACATGGTGTTATACTGTACACATATACCATGCACATAATACACATATTATGGTATATGTTCATTTATATGGTATATAGTTTATTTAACTAGGTGCTTACTGGTGGACATTTAGGTTCTTTCCAATCTTTTGCTATTAAAAATATACTGCAAAAATAGCTCATATATATTTCATTTTACATGTAAGTAAATATATTCATAATGTAAATGCCCCAAAGGATCAAAGGGTATATGTTTTCTATAATTCTAAAGGCTACTACCAGATTACCCTCCACAGAAATTGTACTTATTTACATTTCCACCAGTAAAGTATAAAAGTACTAATTTACCCACACCTCTGCTAATTTAGTGTCTTACCAAACATTTTAGGTTATTGACAATCTGTTAAGAGAAAAACAGCAGGTCAGTGCAGTTTTAATTTGCATTTTTCTTATTGTAAGTGAAACTGGGCATCTGCTTCTGTATGTTTAAGAGCCACTAAATTTCCTTTGTATATTTCCACCCATTTTAAAAAAATTAGGTTGGTAGACTATTCCTTATTCATTTTAGAAGTTCTTTGTATATAAGGAAAATTTATTCCTTATTCTATCAGTTGCAAATACCCTCGCTTCGGTTTGTAGTTTGTTCACAGTCATGTAAATCATGCTTAAAAATGTATTCAAATAGCTTTTCCAGCTAAATTAGAACAACTTATCATTGCTTAATATGTACCTATGTACCATATTTTATACTTAGTACACAGTTGATACTTAATATTTGCTGAACGACTGAATACATTTATCAAACACCAAATGCTTATAATCTGGGCATTAATACAGATGCTGGAGATACAAGAGAAAATAAAACAGGCTTTCTGCCCTCATAGAGAATTCTGCCTGGTGGAGAAGACAGTTATACCAACAATTACTTATAACATTATATTAGAAGTACTTTAGTATATGTGCTGCCGAAGTGAGCACTATTAGAAGTACTTTAAAATACATGAAGGGCTGGGGCACCTGGGTGGCTCAGTCAGTTGAGCATCCGACTTTGGCTCAGGTCATGATTTCACGGTCCATTAGTTCGAGCCCCGTGTCGGGCTCTGTCCTGACAGCTCAGAGCCTGGAGCCTGCTTTGGATTCTGTGTCTCCCTCTCTCTCTGCCCCTTCCCTGCTCATGCTCTGTCTCTCTCTGTCTCAAAAATAAATAAAACATTAAAAAGAAATTTTTGAAAAAAAAAAATAATAATGAAGGGCTGTGAACACAAAAATAAGAAATTAGATAATTATGTATGGAAAACTGTCAGAGTAGTAACATTCGCACTTGGAGAAGGCTGAGTTGGTGAATAAGAAAGGGAAGATCATTACCAGCATAAATATAAGCTATTTATAAGGAGCAACTCTCATAGGACAGGTGAATATAGTGTTTTATAATCACACAGGAGGAGTTAAAAGGTAGGTTTGGGTAAGGTTCTACAGATCTTATACATAATTTTGAGAAGTGTGTATTTTATATTTCAGGCTTTTAATGGCAAACAGGTTTCATCTTACATATTCACTGGTAGTGACCACCCAGAATATTGCAGAGAATACTAAGGCTTTGTCTAAGCTTGGTTAGAAGGGTGCTATGATATACAGTCTACCATGCATTTAGAAGGAGGCAGTGGAAACAGTATACCAAATTATGCATTTGCAGTTAAGGAGTGTTATAAACATATTTCTGTCCTTGGGGAAGGAACAGTCAATGTGGAAGACTAAGGAAGGGTGGACTATGGGTGCCATGTCTCATATTAAAATTTCTTTCTTTTCTACCAATATGATAATGTCCGGTAGACATTAAAGTGTTCTGAAGACTGAAGTAAACAATCAAAAAAGGAGCTAAGTGAATAGAGCCTTCCCTAGGAGCAGAGTTCATAAGCTTTAGTGGGCAGATTCACTGAAATCTGTTTTCTCAGAAAATTTCCCTTCACTTCCTATCTCTTAGTCTATCCACACCGAATATTTATAGGTATTCAAGCTGGATAGAAATAGCCTTAATGTGTTTGCTTACTCTGGCTTGCAACCGTATAATAAAAGATTCTACATGGAGGGTATAGAAGAAATGAAATCTATTTTGGTAAAAAAAAAAAAAAAATTGCCATAATTTTATTTGTAAGAAATATCATCTTGATAAAATACAAATAAAATATTAGTTATTTAAATGAGCAAATAGATATCGTAGTGCATTTAAAGAATAACAGGTATACCACAAAAGAGTCTATAAGATGAAAACAAGTACATTTACAAATTTTAGAAAAGTTTCTATGTTGACTTGCCTCCATCTTGGGTAATAACTGGTAACGCCAAGCTATTTTCATTTTAATGTTAGATTCTGCTGTTTTATGATTACATGCATCTTCGTCAAAATCTTTTTTAACATTATCATCAAGTAATGGTGCAGGAAGTTCCTAAGAAAACAAAATGACACATTATTCAGCATCTGTGATTTAAAAATGTGACAATTTTCTTAAATGATAATATTAGCAATACTAGAACTTTCCAACGTCTTGATGCCTTAAAAATGATTCAAACATAAAGTCATGACAATATAGCTATTTCTAAAACAGAGGAAATATTATATATATAATATTGTGAAGTTTAATTTTTTAGGAATGAACTAGAATTTAAAGAAAATATTCAAACTTGTATACTATGAAAAGCCAAATGCTATTGCAACAAGAGGTATGCTCTTTTCATATATATATACTATATATTTAAAGCAAAGTCTGGAATTAGCATTTATGTATTGCATTTAAAGCAAAGTCTGAAATTAGCATTTATGTATTGCATTTAATTACTGTTATGTTTCCCGCAAGGTAAAAATACAGCATGTGTGCAATCTGTTTACTGGTTTGTAATACTAGAACGCAAAAAACTCATTCATGAAAATAACAGGTGAAGTAACAACTAAGAATACAGGCATTTATTTTGCCCTTATCAAACGTTACTTTTGTAAATGCAAACCTTTGTCTCTTCTCTTAACAATGAAAATAGATTCAACTCTCATTAAGTGAAGAGGTATTGAAGTCCAATTTTATCTTTTCTTTTTTGGAAGCTGACCTAGGGAGGAACAGCTATAAAAAACATTGAAAACATGTATGTGTGTGTGTGTGTGTGTGTGTGTGTGTGTGTGTGTGTAAAGAGGCACTACAGTAACAACGCAAAGAAAAAAGTACATAAGTTTCTTGGAGAAGGAAAGCACATGAAATTGTTGCCTTTTTTATTAGTCAAAATCATAAAGATAATGTGGGGTGCTGGATTAGTAAACACAATCTTGTGTTATGTCATAAATTAGTCTAAACTGCAACTTTTACTTTGCAAGATCAAATGTATTTATTCTTAGAATAATGTCAACTAATCAGCTGGAAAACACATTAACCATTATATATTTTAGTTATCTACTAAAAGACCTCCAAATAGATCTACACTTTAATTTATGCTAGTATTAGATGAGTTATATCATTTAACTCTGAATCCATCATTCCTAGCAAAGCATTAGCATCTTACAAAATATAAAGTAACTTCTAATGGAAATAAATATTTGTGAGCCATATGGTATAATACAGTATAGTGGCTATGAGTTTGAATTTTACAACTAAATTGTTTAATTTTTTTTTTTTAATTTTTTTTTTTTCAATGTTTTTTATTTATTTTTTGGGACAGAGAGAGACAGAGCATGAACGGGGGAGGGGCAGAGAGAGGGAGACACAGAATGGGAAACAGGCTCCAGGCTCCGAGCCATCAGCCCAGAGCCTGACGCGGGGCTCGAACTCACGGACCGCGAGATCGTGACCTGGCTGAAGTCGGACGCTTAACCGACTGCGCCACCCAGGCGCCCCGCAACTAAATTGTTTAGGTCCAAGTTTTGACTTTACACACCAGTAGCTATGTCTGTGGTTACCTTGACCACCTATTGGACCTCTCTATATCTCTATTCATCATCTGAAATATAGAAATAACAGTATTCATTTTATTGGATTTTAGTAATGAATAAATGAGTAAAGAATGTGAAATGTAAGAAATGGTGCCTGCTGCATGTTAAGCACTTAATAAAATATCTGATTATGAGAATTCAGTCAAATAATTTCTTTAAGCGCTACTCAGAGCCACATATTTTGTGTTGGCAATAGTAGGCAATATATTGATGGTTGAACATTATATTGTACACCCAAAACTAATATAACACTGTATGTTAATTATCCTTGAATTAAAAAAAAAGAAAAAAGGAAATATCTAGTGCAGAATGCAGAAAGGAGGAACCTAATAGTGTTCCTGAGTTGAAGTGACTATGCTAGGAATTCAAGGAGGCCGCGTGGCAAGCTACAGGGGAAGAGTGGAGCACAGAGAGAGAGCTCCAGTGATCTGTGGAGGCAACTCTTGAGTACTGATCAGTACATAGACATAAGGAAACTACCCAAATCTGGTGAAAGAACCACTCAAAAGGAGCAAGCTGAACGATTTCTGCAGCTTACATAGAACCAGAAAAAGTCCATAGTCTCACCGACCAGAGCGGAGAAACCTTATAATTCATAAGGCTTTAAGTAGAGAAGCAAAATTAGCTTTAGAACAAAAGCTGCTCTGATCCCACCTGACAAAGCTCAAAAGCAAGCCTCAAAGTGATCAAAGTGTTTCCAAGTAACTTTACTGAATCCCAGAAATTAACTCAAGAATGTCAGCAGGAATGTAAAATATCCAGCACTGCACATGTTAAAATTCATACTATCTGGAGCCAATAAAAAAAATGAATGAAAAGAACAGGAAAATAGGACCCATAATAAGGAGATGCAGCAGTGATACAAATATAATTAGACTAAGACAAAAAACAATTATGGTTATAGTCCATGTGTTCAATAAAGATTGAGCATATAGAGATATGAAAGACATATTATTAAAAGACCCAAATGAACCTCTAGAAATGAAAACTTCAAGATCTGAGATTTTTAAAACCCACTGGATGGCGGGAGCAGATTAGACATTTCAGGAAAAAAGATTAATGAACTTCAAGACATATCAAGAGAAATTATAAAAGAAAAATAGTTATGACAAAGGTATCAAACTAAAAAATTAAAAAGCCAACCTCCCTCATAATAATCATTACGTAAACCACATTCCTAGCATAAACTTATATACATACATGGATATATTAGACAAAATACTTCCAAAAAAATAGCATGTAATAAAATACTATTAATAGTGGAAAATGAACATTTTACTTTAATTTATACAATAACACAAAAACAAAGCAAAATTGAAAGAATGATTCTCATCAATGATTCTTTACTTTGAGTGAGATTATTTCCTGACACATTCTCTTCTAGGATTAGAAGTGTGATACAAAGCACATTAAGATGTTGGAGTCCCTATGCTCCTTTCTATGTGTTTCAGTTTTCAATGAAATCAGTTCCTCTTTTCTTCTTTCCTATAAAGAATGAGGAAATTAGCGTGTAGCACTTTTTCCCTATTATTTTTATAATGTCAAGGTTTATAGATTTATATTCTTGTCTGCAACCAGATACACAGTTGTTTAGTTTAGGTTTTTGTTGAAATGGATTCACCATGGTTCCTTTTACCACAGTTCTGTCATTCTTGGGTTTTTAAAAATGATACCTGTGTTCATTTAGCAGTTCCAGGAAGATACAAGGGATGAAGCAGTGAGCAAAATAAACAAAGGAAGGACAGTGATATGGATTTTAAGACAAAAGAGGGAAGGAATACAGAGTAATGGGAGGAGATGCCACTTTACATAGAGTAGTCAATGAAGTTCTCAGTGATGAAGTAAATACATGGATTATATTTTCAAATTTTTTTTTATCCAACCAACGCTTTGGGTGTGTGTGTGTGTGTGTGTGTGTGTGTGTGTGTGTGTGTAAATAACTATATATATCTATATCTATATGTGTATTTAGATATATGTATAGATATAGATATAGATATATAGTATTATATAGTATATATAGTATATATCTATATGTACATATAGATATATATAGTTATAAGCTTAGTTATTAGCTAATAACTAAGTTGATTTATTATTAGCTTAGCTTAACACTAGGTAGGTGTTGCTATTGCCACTGTATTATCTTCGGACAAGGAATGATGCTGTGATATTGAAGGCTTCCACTCTTGTAGGTGATTTGCTTCTTTCTGACTGAAAGCCTGAATAATTCCTCCTTTATCCTTGCAGTTTAATAACTTCAATGGGCTATATCTATGTCTATTGCTTTGTGTTATTTCTCCTCTGTAATATTGGAGGCCCCTTTAAGCTGAAGATTGTAATTTCAGGTAAAATTTTTTGTGTCTCACATTTAACATTATTTTTCTCTTCTACACGGAACTAGAATATATTCTTATTGATATAAATATTAGGTATATCATTGACAGTTGTAAAATGTCACACAGTAAACAATTTAAATGTTAGATAATTAAATTTTCCCATTTTCTAGACCAGCTGTGACTTATAGAAATTTCTGTGATGTTGGAAATGTTCTATATCAGCACTATGCAATATGGTAGCTACAAGCTACTTCAATTTAATTTTATTAGATAACATATATTCTCACTGTTTTAATCTCATTTCTCTAACTGTGTCATGACTATTGCAAGCCTGTTCCTTACTGCTACTAATATTGGGTAATAATATTATTTAAGTCAAATTGTATTTTTAATTCTGCCATTATCCTTTTTATCCACTTCTCATGTTTTTTTCCCCCACTTCATTTCTGTGATATTTTATTGAACTCATGTTCTTTTTGTTGTTGTTTTGAACTCATGTTCTTATTAAGCTCTTATATAAATCTTTTATGGAAGAATTTCCTTCTCTTCTTGGATTATGTTTCTTTCAGACTTTTTTTCCTCTAGCTAAAGTTTGAAGGCAGAGTATTGTGCTACGCACCTCATTTTTCTCTATCTTTATGTGATGAGAGCTTAGACAAAATTAAACATCATCTTCTTTGGAAGACCTAGGCTCTTCATTTTCTTATGAGATTTCATAAAATGGCAACTTCCTGTGTTCACATTAGTTGGTTCAGTATTTTATTCTCATTTAGGGGATGATATACTATTAAGGTTTGGATTATATACTGAATTCAGTGTTGCTTTCTGGAAAAATTACTTTAGTTTAAGACCATCAGCCCAAATTACCTTTTTAAGGTAATATTTCTTTGGTTTCTGGGTGTGAGGGTGAAGTTAGGAAGAGCACTGAATGGTGACTTTTGTTTGGCAATGGACTTTATAAATTTATGGCATTGGGTTGGACTGTGACTCTTGTTATGTTCAGTATAACTGATTTTTTGGAGTATTTTAAATTACTTTTTGTTTGGTAATATAGGAGAATCTATGATATAAATTTAGTATCCTGACATCTTAACCATAAAACCCATATTCAATAATTCTAAAGTAACCTTTGGGAAAACTTCAAACAGAGATAAAGTAGGGATATAAATATCCATAACCTTGCTTTAAGAGAACTAATTGAAAATTCTGTTTAGAACATTTCAAACATATAAAAACTGTCTTCTTACCATATGGGTTGATGGGCATCCTTTTACACCTAGATTAAGTTTATAAATTATAAATTATTTTAAAGTAAATTATTTTAAATGATTGGTTCTCAATTATTTTCCTGGCTTTATCCATTCTCAAAGATAATTTAATTCCATCTACATTTTTTATTGTCTTGTGGGGAAAAGATAAAATCTGTAATGTTAAAAAAAAAAGTTTGGGGGCACCAGGATAGCTCAATTGATTAAGTGTTGAATTCTTTTTTTTTTTTTTTAATGTTTATTTAGTTTTGAGAGAGACAGAGTGTGAGCAGGGAAGGGGCAGAGAGAAAGGGAGACAGAATCCGGAGCAGGCTCCAGGCTCCGAGCTGTCAGCACAGAGCCGGACGCAGGGCTCGAACGCACAAACTGTGAGATCATGACCTGAGCTGAAGTCAGACCCCCAACCAACTGAGCCACCCAGGTGCCCCAAGCATCCAATTCTTGATTTCAGCTCAGGTCATGTTCTGAAGGTTTGTGAGATGCAGCCCCACTCTGGGCTCCCTGCTGACAGCACAGAGCCTGCTAAGGATTCTCCCTCTCCTTTCCTTCTGCCCCTCCATGAGCCATGTGTATGTGCACTGTTTTCTTTCTCAAAATAAATAAACATTAAAAAACAAAGTTTGAAGATTCTGATATTCTTAACCCTTACTCCTGCTCCACAATCCTATCCTCAGGGTAAAGAACCACTATTTTTATTACTGAAATGAGGAATAAAGCAAAATTTAAATAAGATATTATAAAAATTTAAATTTAATGAATTTATGTCTACCTTATAAAATCTATTTATTTTAGACATGTATAATTATCTAAAATTTGTTTTTCCTCAATTGTCTTTTTCTGTGTTAAAAAAATACTAGATATCAGTCAAAACATCTAAATTAGTTTTGTTAATCAGATACTAAGACATAGAATTATTTACAAAACCACTGGTCTACAATTATGTTATTAAATATACTTGCCCCATCCACATGTGGCTAATTTTTTACTAATTAAAGTTAAACAAAATGATAAATTCAGTGCCTCAACTGCCATATTTCAAATGCTTAATAGACACATACGTCTAATAGCTACTCTATTGGGTGGTGCAGGTAGAGAACATTTCTGACATCACAGAAAATTTTATTGGCTAGTGCAGGTCTAGAAAGTGGAAAAAATTATTTATTTATTCATCTAACAATTCAAATTATTTACTGTGAGGTTTTGTAACTGTCAGTTGCACACTTCACACTTATATCAACTAGGATTTTAAAGAACCATCATAACTTAATTTTTTGAAATTAAAACCAGGTGGGAGCCTGGGTGGCTCAGTTGGTTGAGTGTCTGACTTTGGCTCAGGTCATGATTTCACAGTTTGTGAGTTCGAGCCCCACGTTAGGATCTGTGCTGACAGTTCAGAGCCTGGAGTCTGCTTCAGATTCTGTGTCTCCGGCTTTCTCTACCCCTCTCCTGCTCACACTGTCTCTCACTGTCTCTCGAAAATGAATAAATGTTAAACAAAAATTTTTTTTAATTAAAACCAGGAGATTGTTTTATTTTCCAGTAATAGGCCTCCTTGTCCTTCCTGCACTCTCCCTTATCTTATGTCACTTACAAAAAATTTTAACAGTATTTTTCCACTATATTTTTACCACAGGGGATAGGTTAAATAGGTGATGGGGTTTAAGGAGTGCACTTGTGATGAGCACTGGGTGATGTATGGAATTGTTGAATCGCTCTATCATACAACTGAAACTAATATAACACTATATGTTTACTAACTGGAATTAAAATAAAATCTTTAAAAAAAGAAATATCTCTTCACCATGAAAAAAAAAAGTACCCAATTATCATTCTAAAAATCAGTATTTATTGGACAGCAATTGATTTTAAAAGTGGTAAATGTTCAACAAAGAAAATTATAAAATACTGAAACATATTAAAAAAGTGAACAATCACCTACTAACCTACCATCCAGGAATAATAACTCTGAACATATTTGAGTATTTCCCTCCAATCTTTTTTTTACATATATATATATGTATATATATAACAAAATGTATATTGCCTGTTATACATATGATAATGTATATTATTTGGATTCTACATTTTAATATGGTATTGTGACCATTCCCACATTTCAAAAATAAGATTTTCAATGACTATATATTATATGGCTTCATTAAAATTCTGTTTATCATTTCCCCACTGTTGGATCTTTAGGTTGTTTGCAGTCTGAGAATGCTACGATAAACGTTGTTTGTAACTTTAACTTTTAGCGTCTCAAATTATTATTTTTTCTATGGGATATATAAAACACATAGAAAATAATAAAGAATAATATAATAAACATAAACACCACAGTTTCTACTACTTGCCCTTAACAAATCTTAACAACTGTCATACTTGTAGAAGAGACAAGTAATTTCAGGAAGTAAGGAGAAATACTTTTGTGTCAAAGCAAAAGCACTGCTTGAAAATCTTTAAAAGAAAAAGTAAGACCCCTCAGATCCCCTATTTTCTACTAAAAGCCAGGATACTACTCCTCCCCCCACTGTGTAAGAGAAATGGAGAGGTCAAATCAGACAAACTTTGGCAGTAGGAACACAATAGAGGGCACAGGTGAGACATCATTTTGAAGACAGGGTAACTTATTGAAAGTCTTCATACAGAAGGGTGAGATAACCCGCATCCCCAATACATGTACACAGTTGGCTCCCACTGCTAGGCTCTTACAAGGCCAGAAGTCATCCTTAAGCAGAATAGGTAAGAGATCAGGAGATTAGAGGAATCCTCCCTGGAGAAACTGACAAAATTAAGGGAAAAGGTCTTTAGAGAGATACCACTAGCTAAATTTACAGTAAACCTATCACACCACAAGTTATGTGCCCAAATACACAGTACTTCCAACTAGCCTTCCAGTCCCTCACTCTTTAATATTAAAAGACAACCAAGAATTACCAGATATTTGAATAAAGCATCTAATATGGAATTGAAACACTAAGCCAAATAGAAACAATGGCAGAAACAGAAAAAAACCTCAAAAGGAACGAAAAGTAATATCTATTATATGAGATGGTATGTAAAAAATAAAACACTTCAGTAAAAGGAAACAGTCAGAAAAACCTGAGCTTCTAGAAATTAAAAGTATAATAGGAGATTAAAAAAAAAAAAAAAAGGACCAGAAGTTCAAGAATATCAAGTTGATCAAATCTTTAAGAATAAAGGAACAATGATGATAATTATGACAGTAATGATAATTTTAAAAAACCACAACAAAACATAGCAGCTAACATGTGTTAAAGTGCTTTCCAACTGCCAGGTACTATTCTAAGCACTTTATACAATTAACATATTTAATCCTTAAACAATCTTAAGAAGTATGCACTATTATTAAGACCATTTTATAGATGAAGACACTGGAGCATAAAATTTAAATAACTTGTTGAAGGTCACAAAGACAGTAAATGGCAGAGCAAGGATTCGTAATGGACAGTCTTATTCTATCACTCAGTCTCTTAACAATTATGCAATACTACCTCTTAAAAAGATAAAAAGTAAGAGATAAAAGAAAATATTTAGAGAATTAGTCCAGGAGGTTGACACCATAAAAGGATATTTTAGAGAAACAGAGACAACAGAGGAAAATATCCAAGAAATAATCTAAGAGAAATTTCCAGAAATGAAAAGTGGGAGATTACAGATTTAAAATCCTGAGTACTAAAACTATGAATGAAAATAGACATACACCAAAGCATATAATTCTGATATTTCAGAACAAGAGGGAAAAAAAGAAAGTATCTGAAAAAGCTTCTAGGCTTTGGACTTTTCAGAGGGAAAGTTATTTTCAGCCTACTATCCTATATTTAACCAAAGTAATGTTAAATTTAAGGGTGAAATTAAGACAAGTTCAGACATTCAAAGTTTAAAAATCTCTACCACCTCACACACCTCTATCTCCATTCACTTTCAACTTATTAGAGGACCTACTCTACCAGCAACAAAGTCAGAGCAACTCTTAGGATGATGAAGGAAAGTGCCAGAAAACACCTGTGTAGGACTGCCTAGAGAGCAAGCAGTCCATCTGGAGTACAAGGACGGAGGACTCTTGGGAGATGACACTTGAACAAATTAAAAGTCACCTATAAGCTGGGAAGAGTCCTCCCCAGGAACTAAATTGGCCCAGCCTACAGAGCTGTAAGAAAACAAATTTCCACAGTTTAAACAATCTTAGTCTATGGTGTTCTGTTATGGTAGCCCAAACTTTACTAAGATAGATTTTGGTACCAAAATAAAGGAGGTACTATAGTAACAAATACCTAAAAATGTTGAAGTGGCTTTGAAATTGGGTATTGGGTAAAGGCTGAAAGAATTTTGAGATGCATGTTAAGGGAGATTCCAGTAAGTCTCTGACGGAATTAAGGAACATATTACTGCAAACTGCAAAACAGGCACTTCTTGTTATATAGCAGCAAAAAATTTGGCTGAGCTGTGTTCTAGTTTTCTGTCAAGGCAGGACTTTGAGCAATAAAATTGAGTATTTAGCAGATAAGGTTTCTAAACAAAGTTTTGAAAGCATCATTTGGTTCCTTCTGACTGCTTCTAGTAAAATGCAAAATGAGAGAAATGAATTAAGCAAGGAATTGTTAAGCCAAAAGAACCAGAACTCGAAGATTTGGAAAATTCTTCACCTAGTCACATTGCAAAGAAATGAAAAAGCTTGTTCTAAAGAGAACACTAAATGTATGGCTGATAAAGAGATCGTGGGTGTGACTCATGGACTTAACCAGTCATCTCAGCAGAAGCCAGGAATACAGATATTATACCAGCATAGACACTGCCAGTTTGAACTAGAGACAAAGAAGAATGGAATTAAGGAAGGCAGTTGGACTTGGATTTTACAGTCTTGACCATGGTGCAATTTGGTTTCAAACACAAGCTATCCTGGGGGGGGAGAAAGAACCCAAAGGTGATTCAGAGATGATCAAGGCTGCCACTTCTACTACAGGCCCAGAGACACAAGCCTGGGAGACATGGCTGCCTCCAGCTGGGTTTCAAAAGGCAAGACTGGAGCCCAGCAGAGCCATGGGGGTGGTGTTTCGCCCAGCTGAGTGTGATGCTGCCACTCCAGTGGGCCTACGAGGCAGAGAATGGAACCAAAGACGTTTATTCACAGGCCTTAAGATCTAATGGAATTTGCCTTGCTAAATTTTGGACTTGCTTAGAATCCATCACTCCTTCCTCCCTTCTGATTTCTCTCTTTTGGAGTGAGAATGTCTATCCTATGCCTGTTCTATATTGTATTTAGAAGCCCATAGTTTGTCTGGTTTAACAGATTCACAGGTTCATAGCCAGAGGAGAATTTTGCCTCAGAATGGACCACACCTCAAATCACATCCATACCTGATTTAGATGACAAATGAGATTTTAAACTTATAGTTGATGATGGGATAACTTTTGAGGTTATTAGGCTAGAAGGACATAAATTTGAGGGGTAGGACATAAACATTCAGTCCATAACATAGTTTCTGGCACAGAGTAAGCATTCAACAAACGTCTGACGGAGAAAGAAATGATGGCTAGCAAATCTCTATTTTCAATTATTCCCCAGTTTCTGCGTCTAAAGTTTTAACTGCATCTGGATATTCTATCTGAATTTCAACTGCATGTCAAGCTCAAAGTATACTCAATCAGGCTATCTTCTTTCATTCTTTTCTCCTTTTCTCTCAGGTCCTCCCGCTCCGTGCTTTCTCTACAATTATTTTTTCATTCATTCAAGACTAGTTAATTTCTCTTTGATCTTAACAGAATGTATTCATAGAACTCACAGTTAACTCTTCAAATTGCTCACAAAGAAGATATGACTACCCTTTGAACTTTTTTCAAATTATTTACAAAATGGGCATTGTGTGCTGACTTGGAAGTCCTGAGATTTCTACCTCCAAGCTTTAGTACTGCTGTATCCTTTGCTTAAAAAGTAGTAACTTGTACATTTGGATATCCAATAAAATTTACTTGATAGAAACGAAAGTATAATTTATCTTACCAGTGGTTACAAACTGTTTAAAAACAAAAACTTCATTAAAATGACATAAAATGAACAAAAGAAATTCAGTTCATAACAATATAGAGAGATGATGTGAACAAACCATAGATTATTGAATTTGAAGATAGCAACAGAAACTATCAAAAACAAAGGACTGAGGGAAAAAATAACTGGGGAAGAAAAAGAACAATTCTAGTCAACTTTTTCAGGTAAAATAACAAGTTTAATTTAGAATTAATATGGAAGCGCAAAAGCTGTAAAATAGACAAAACAATTTTGCAAAAGAAGAAAGTTGGAGGACTTAAACATGCCTGATTTGAAGACATTATAAAAACAGAATGATGAAGTCCATATAAGACATACACATGGGTCAATGGAACAGAAAATAACGTTGAGAGGGAGACACGCATATTTATTTAATTGATTTTCTACGTAAGCGCCAAGGTAATTCAACAGAGAAAGGATGACAACAAATTCTTAGGAAACAAGAAAGGAGAAAACCTTAGTGACTCGAGAGTATACTAGGAATCAACAAACTATGGCCTGTGGGCCAAATACAATCAGCTACCTGTTTTTGTAAATAAATTTCAATGGAATTTGCTAAAGAATTATCTACAGCTGCTTTATTGCTACAATAGCAGAATCAAGTAGTTACAATACAGATAATTTGGCCTGCAAAGCCAAAAATATTTACTATCTAGCCCTTTAAAAAAAAAGTTTGCAAATATTTCTTAAATAGGACAAAAATATAGCATGAAATATAAAATAAAAAACTGAGGCATCAGACTTGATAAAAGTAATAAATAATGCTTTTCAAAAGACACTGCTAAGAAAACAAAGAGTCAAGCCACAGATTGGGAAAAAATATTTGCCACACACATAACTGATAAAGGACTTGTATCCAGAAAAAATATTTGCCACACACGTAACTGATAAAGGACTCGTATCCAGAATATAAATCAATGATGAAATATAATTAAATAGGACAAGAACCGAACAGACACTTCATTAAAAGATACATGGATGGCAAACAAACACATGAAAAGATGCTCAACACCATTAGTGATCAGCAAAAAGCAAATTAAAAGCACAATGAAATATCACTATGTGCAGACTAGAATTGTTCAAATAAAATTTAAAAAGTGATAACACCAAATGTTAAAAAGGAAAGAGGCAATTAGAAATCTTATACATTTCTGGTAGGAATGCAAAATTGCACAGCTGTTTTAGAAAAGAGTTTGGAAATTTCTTTAAGAATTGAACATTCACTTTCAATATGACCCAGCAATTCATCTCCTGGGTATTTACCCAAGAGAAATAACAACATATGTCCATATAGAGATGTATACGTGGATATTCATAGCAACCTCATTTAATAGTCAAAAAGTGAAAACCACTCAAATGTCCATCGTGATACTAGTGAATGACTAATAAAAGCAGTGAAAGGGGGGCGCCTGGGTGGCGCAGTCGGTTAAGCGTCCGACTTCAGCCAGGTCACGATCTCGCGGTCCGTGAGTTCGAGCCCCGCGTCAGGCTCTGGGCTGATGGCTCAGAGCCTGGAGCCTGTTTCCGATTCTGTGTCTCCCTCTCTCTCTGCCCCTACCCCGTTCATGCTCTGTCTCTCTCTGTCCCAAAAATAAATAAAAAACGTTGGAAAAAAAAATTAAAAAAAAAATAAAAGCAGTGAAAGGAATCAACTCTATTGATAGACATAGAAACATGGTTAATCTGAAAAACATTATGTTAAGTGAAAGAAGCCAGATACAAAATATTATATACCACATGATTCCATACATATGAAATTCTAGAAAAGGCAAACCATAGAGATGGTAAACAGATTAGAGGCTACCAGGGGCCAAATGGTAGGAAGAGGAGAGTGGTACGAATAGGCACATTTCTGAGGGAATGGAATGTTCTGTGTATGACTGTGGTGGTTACGCCATGTATACATTTATCCTATTTACTCAAATTGTACATAAAACTGGTATATTTTATTACATATGTAGTAGTTTTTGTTTGGAAGAATTCACACCAATCCCCTAACAGTAGTTAACTGCTTTGAGAGAGAGAGAAGGGGTTTAAATGAAATTTGGGGCATATGAGTTGAGCTTTATTTGTGATGTAACTTGTAGAAAAGAGAATATATACTAGTTGTGAATTACTTACATAATCAAAATTTAATTGAAAAATATTAAAGTTTTTAAACAGTTATGGAGATGACATAGTTTTACAAATTGGAAAAATGTATGAAGAATTAAACTAGTTGAATGGAAAAAAGACCCATTAAAAATATTGTTATGCCCTTTCACAACTTGGGGGTTAAAAGTAAAAGCCTGCAAGCTTTAAAATGGGGGAAAACATATTACTTATAAATGAAAAAGAAATAGATGGGGGGCTGCCTAGGTGGCTTAGTTGGTTAAGTGTCCGACTTCAGCTCAGGTCATGATCTCACAGTTCATGGGTTCGAGCCCTGCATCGGGCTCTGTGCTGACAGCTCAGAGCCTGGAACCTTTTTCAGATTCTGTGTCTCCCTCTCTCTGTCCCTCCCATGCTCACGCTCTGTCTCTGTCTCAAAAATAAATAAACATTAAAAAAAAGAAAAAGGAAAAGAAAAAGAAATAGATGGGTAGCAGATACCTCAACAACCCTGGATTTCAGAAGACAACGGGAACAAGGTCTTCAAAGTATGAGGAAAACTGATGTTGAACCTATAATTCTTCAAGAGGAAAATCGTCTATTAAGTGTAAGTACAAACTATACTCATTTTTTAAAAAGCATATAATATTCAAAGCTTACCTACCACAAACCTTTTCTAAAAAAAGTATTTGAAGATATAACTTAGCCATTAAAAAAAGAATCCAATAAAGAGGTAGAAATTATAAAAATAAAAAAATTAGTAATATGTTAATAATAAAATGAAGACATATATATCTTCTATCAACCGGAAAATAAAAGGTTTATTTTATTTTACACATCTGTGAGAATGATTGTCATCAAAAACACAAGAGATAAAAGTTGGTAAGGATGTAGAGAAAAAGGAACCACTGTGCATTGCTGGTGGAAATGTAAATTGGTACAGTCACTATGGAAAACAGAGATTCTTCAAAATGTTAAAAAGGAACTACTTGGGTGCCTGGGTGACTCTGCTGGCTAAGCATCTGGCTCTTGATTTAGGCTCAGGTCATGATCTCACAGTTGTGAGATCAAGGCCTACGTCGGGCTCCACACTGAGCATGGAGCAATTTCCCCCCAGTTTTATTGCAATAGAACCGACATATAACATTGAATTAGTTTCATGTGTACAAAATAATGATTTCATGTATGTATATAATATAAAATGATGACTATAAGTTTAGTTAACATCCATCACCTCACTTACTATGTTTTCTTTTTTCCTTGTGATGAGAATTTTAAAATCTCTCTTGGCAACTTTCCAATATACATTACAGTATTGTTAACTCTAGTCACCACGCTATACATTACATCCCCATGATTTACTTATTGTATAATTGAAAATTTGTACCTTTTGTCCAAAGTCACCCATTTCCCCCACCCTCACCTCTTGCAACCACCAATCTGTTCTCTATTTTTAGGAGTTTGGTTTCTTAGATTCCACATATAGCTAAGATCATGCATGATTTGTCTCTCTGACTTATTTCACTTAGCATAATGCTCACAAGATTTATCTATATTGTCACAAATGGCAGAATTTCCTTCTTTTTTTTAATTGCCAAATAGTATTCTATTATTGTTTAAATTTTTGGCTACCATCTGTGTTATTTTTTTGTAATAAAGTATATCTCTCAAAATTTTAAATTCAAATGTGTATACATATGTATTCAATCCCAGATGCAGTGGAAGAGTTCTTGAGGAAAAAAATGTATTTTATAAATAAAGGCAAATTTCCTTAATTTTCTTGCAGTATAATAAGGTATACTTTTTAATGGATAAAAGCACTTCCTGAGAAGAACTTGATTACTGGATTATTTCCCCTTATTTTATTGTTAGTATTTCACAAAAATTAGAAAAAATTTCAAACTCCATAAAAACATCTACCAAAGGTCCAGTTCCTGATTTATCAGCTTTAGTATCTTTTAACCACATAGAGAGAATGTTCTTTTTTTCCTTAACATTATTTCTCCTCCTGGTAGAATATTTCCCAAATGAGCAAGGTAACACTTGTGAATGCATGATACTTCTGAGTGAAATACATGGTAAGAAATACATTTTAAGAAGCATAGGTTAAGTTCCAACTTCATAGGGACACAGAAGTATTCCCGAGAAAACATCAACACATTGAAAATGGAGATTGGGGCACCTGAGTGGCTCAGTGGATTAAGTATCCAACTTCCTCTCAGGTCATGATCTTGTAGTTCATGGGTTTGGGCCTGGCATCGGGCTCTGTGCTGACAGTGAGGAACCTGAAGCCTGCTTCAGATTCTGTGTCTCTCTCCCTCTCTCTCTTTCAAAAATAAATAAACATTATTTTTTTTTTAAAGTGGGGATTATTTTTAAATTGGTGGCACTAGGCTAAACAAGGACAATTAAGATTTGTGACAGTTCTGATAAGTGGGTAATTCCAATACATCAAAGCTCAGGTTTAAAATTGAAGCATACATTTACTGCATTTCGTTGATTCTTGGTTTTTTTCATATGTCATTATTTATGAAATTGGGGTACATTTTACAATTGATATTATAAACAGAAAGTCATCATTGTCTGTGTATGTATGAACTTGGTTGTTATTCTTAGTGTGTAAGTGGACAAATGTAATTTTTTGATGTTTCAGCCAAGAATCCATATATAACTCAATTAAAAAAGAATATGAATCCTGGTTTTACAGAAAACCTCCTTTGATACTTTTTGGGAAAGTCATCTGATGGATGGCATTGTTTTAGAATAAAATGTGGGAAAAAAAGAGGAGCATTTAATAAGAAATGCTGTATCACCAGTGTTCTTGATGACACAGAAAACAGTATCATGTGAAAAACTGGTAATGGCCAATGACTATAAAGAAGAAAGTAATTCATTATAGTAATATGAATGTGAAGTTTTATGAGTAAGTTACATTTTGCTTATCTTTTTTAGGTACAAGTGTGATATGATTTTTTAAAAAGTCTAAGAAAACTTGAAAATAATTAAATAGAAACCCTAAGTTAAAAGAACACATTCTGTTTTAGTTTATTTGGCAGTGTTTTTGTCTCAGTGGTACATAAAAGTGATGCATCTTGTGGTCAGTGGCATCTCAGATTTGATAAAATATGGTTATTTCTTTAGTAAGTGGGCCAAAATTCCTTTAGCATCTCCATTTTTTTGAAAAAAAATTTAATGTTTATTTTTGAGAGAGAGAGATTGAGAGAGAGACAGAGAGAGCATGCAAGTGGGGGAGGGGCAGAGAGAGAGGAGACACAGAATCTGAAGCAGACTGCAGGCTGTCAGCATAGAGCCCCATGCAGGGCTCGAAGTCACGAACTGTGAGATCATGACCTGAGCTGAAGTCAGACACTTAACTGACTGAGCCACCCAGGTGCCTAGCATCTCCATTTTTAAGCCTTCCAACAATACATAAAAAACTTTTAACACAACATGGTGTGAAAAAGTCATGCTAGTAATTTACCTAGCTAGACCTATGTGAACACTTGGTAACTCTTCAGTATTTGCATCATTCTTTTAGCCAGAAATCTGAACAAAAATAGCAGAAAATAAAAAAACTGGTCAACGCAAATTAAGAGTTGTGCGGTTTTTACGTGTGGTGAACTCAAGAACTCAAGTCTAAGGTAATAGTGTTAGATCATCCTATATAATCCTCTGACAAAAAAATCCATTATATAAAAATTTGGTCTTACTGGTTTCAATACTGATATTCAGAATTCAAATGAAAACTGAATTATTTAAACATATACCAAAACCGATATTTGGGGGAAAAAAAGGATTTCTTTTAAGTAAGCTCTACACCCAATGTGGGCCTTGAACTCATGACCCTAAGATTAAGAGTCATATGCTCCACAGACTGAGCCAGCCAGGTGCCCCGATTATTCAGATGTTTTTTAATCTTCCAATATTCTGAAATTTGTTCTGTAAGAGTTTGTATTTAGTATGTTGTTACATTTGTAAGCCCTAAATTTTTTTTTTGAAGTATGCCATCACCTAACCTGCTCATGGTGATTCCTTGACCCTATCAGAGATGATGACTGCTATAATCTACACTATTTGTTGCAGTGTCTATATCTAATCAAACAAAAAGTTTATTTAATGTTTTGATAAAATCTGTCTTACAAGAGAATGCTAAGAATAAGCTCTTAAATATTCAATGATTACAGCTGTAATCAAAGATCAAGATTCTCCCCTATGCTTTTGAATCACCAGTCTTTGATTTCTCACTCAGAGCACCAACAGAACACATTTCATGATTGTTATACTCTTGTTTCTTAAAAGAAAGAATATCAGATTTTTGGTTCTTTTATAGAGTACGGTGCTTACAGTGACCATACATTTGGTAGCAAGGATCAGGAATAAGTAAAAATGAAAAGCAAGCTTCGTATGGTCTACACAGAAGATAGGAATGAAAAGTATAAAATTTCTCTCTCTTAATCAGATGAATCATGTTGGAAAATTAACATGAATAAAGAAATTGGCACTACCTTTGGACAAAAACAACTCTTATTCTACTTTAACAAAAACTTATATGAAACCAAATTATTATAAACTTCCAATACCAAAATATACTCCAGTAATTAGGGGTATTTATTTTTTTTTCAGCAGAAACATTTATCCTTAGCCATAAGATGCTGTAAATATATTTCTTCCCTTTTCAATTCATGCCATTCTGTGCTTACTGGTATATTATTTTGTGGTCTTTGTTTTGGCAGATGCACAAGCAAAATCTGATTCCAACAGTTTGACCCTTCTCACTTTTTATGTTCTCTAGGGCATAATAAAACCCAAGATACAATCCCTCAGCAGTTAATGAAGCTTAACCTCCCACCCTCTTAATTACCAATGCATTACACCAACTATGGGCATCATACTCCTCTCTAAGCTATTTTACAATTCAGCAGAAGTACTACTGAGCTATTATGTAGCAACATAATCCATGCAGCATGAGAAATCCTTCTTAAAAATAAAATCTTTTGATCCTTGCAGGTTTTGGTAACTGTATAATTAATACTACTTAAGCATTATCCATGTATCAGTAAGTATATTATATTGTATCAGTAAGTATATTACTTTGTTGATTTCGGGGGAGTTGGGGAACATTTATTTTCTGAAAGTTAGAAAGAGAAACAAATTCAAAGATATTATTGACTGATTATCATCATCTGAATACAAGAGTACTCTAAATATCCAGGCTGAGTATCCATCTAGTAAAGATGAGTTCTCCACATTATCTCCGTTTCAATATTTAAAAATATGGGAGAGGTTACTTTAATTGTTAAAAGCATTCAGAAATGTAGATTGCATGGAGTAAGTCAAAGGCCTGTAGGTATATAGCTGATGTCATATGAAAAACGTTTTTAAACTCATGCACTTTAAGATTAGTATTTAGTGAATTATTTCCATCCATATTTCAAATCAAATTCAGTACAGGGAACATCTTGGTGCAATTTATATATATATATATATTTCCTGTTGTATATAAAGAGGGAACAATTACTGATATTACAAGAAGAAAAGGTGAAAAATACTTTCACATTAATATACAAATATTATTTTAACTAAACTCACAAATTAAGCTACTGACAAAAATGATGCTTTTAATTTGACAACTGCATCAATTACATGAATTGAAAAACAGAAAATGAAACCACTAGGTTAAGAGTAGTGTTCTCAATGCTTTTCCACAGATCCTTATCACATTTCTCTTTCACAGATAAACAAGAACTATATTGAGAAGATTGGAAAAACTCAATTTTCTTCACTAAGATAGAGGGAAGGAGAAGGATAACATGAAGAAAAGGAAATGGAAGTCTACATCAGAAGTATTCAGAAGTAAAGGGAAAGGGTAAAGTCAGTAAAAAAAAATAATACTTTCTTTAAATGCAAATTATAATCTAATTATTTCAAAATATTACCTTTTAAACCATCACATTTTTAAGAGCTCCAGTCATAGAAGGATTTCGAAGCAATTCAGACATGTAATTAATCCCTGAGTTCTACTGCTATTTAGCAGTGAGGTTAGGAAAATGAAGTACAGGCAACTTTAAATTCTTGATTCAGGTCCTAGCAATGTGCCTGTGACTATCAACAGCACTCCAAGTCTTGACCAAGGCACTCACTTAAAAAAACTTAAAAGGGAAATACACTGTATTTTTTGGCATTGTGGTATTATTGGCTTCCACAATTATTTTCTAACATATATAAAAATCAAAACTGTTAAGCTGTTAGGAACAAGTCTCTATGAGGTCTATGATAATTTTATCAATTTTCTTCAATATATCAACTTAGATACAGAATTTATATATTTCATATATCAAAATGTAAAAGCTATAATACATATTCCTTCAAAACAGTCTCCTTAGTTGACAAGCTTCTTAAGAAAAAAATAACTTAAGTAAATAAAATAAATAAAAATTCCATGTTTTTGTTTATAGAGAGACAAGGGTACACTGTTGCTATCTATTAATATTTCTAGCCATAAAAATTGGAGTTTTCCTTTTTGAGTTCCTTTACAAAATAAAGTTCATATAGCAAATGCTATCAATGTTTAATCTGGCTCATACTGAGACAGATAATATAAGTTAAAGTGAATAGAGCTACTAATTAGGTAACTAGCATTATTAAAAACATGTGACTTTCTGCGTGTGTGTGTGTATACATATTATGTATATATTTTGTGTGTGGGATGTATATATATGTGTGTGTGTGTGGGTGTGTATTACTATATCTTTATATCTATATCCCTAGTTACAGAAAGAAAATGAATGGTAGGTAAATGATGCTGTCCTTGTAATACCTTGATTAAAATACATATTGTGAAATGTTTTAAAAACTAGACTAAACTCTTCACTTAATCATTGATTTTAACAGGTTTAATTAATGAGACGATGTGCAATAATTCCCTTTAGTAAATGCTTACTATATAAGGGTATATATTTACCTGTTTTCTTAAAATAAATGATGTATGAAAATCTATACTAAGTAAACAGATTATGCAATAATTACTTGAGTTATAGAAGGATTCTTATGCTGAAAAGGATTTCTATAAAATTCCTGTAAGTATGAAGTGTCCTTATTGAACATAAAGTAATTTCTGAAAACCTGATATAATTAAATATTTATAGTTATTGTAAAAGTTAAGATAGTGACAGTAATCTTAACATAATTATTTATTAAATTGAAGTCATAGATTTTTTACAAGGTTGTAAAGAAATATTCTAAAATTTCGGGGATATCTGCTGTCAAAGATATCTCACAATTAATAATGGAATCAGTCATTGTCTTTATTTAAGAGGTCCAGATCTGTTATATTCCCAGTTCAGGAGCACACACAGGACTGGTTTTATTTGTTTGATGACATATTCTTTTATTTTTCCAAAATGAACCCGGTTTAGGGAAGATGTCACAAAAATCCTTAGTACATTGTGATGCACTAAATGACACTGGATATCACTTTATTTTGATTAAATTTGAACATTATTTTGTGTTATACACTTGGTGTTAATAGAACAAAATGATTCTCTTTCTGCTCATTGAGTACTGAAAAGTAGAGGCAACTGGATAAATGCACAAAATAAGTTTTTAAAATTCTATAGTACCCTGTTATAATCTGTTTTAAGAAGTATAAAGGTAAGATGCTTCATAGTCTCAGATCTCTTTTCTACTTCCAATTTAAGTCTTTAATACCATCTACCCTGTTTTCGAAATCTAGCACAGACTTAGACACACACACATACACACACACGAACTGTAAAAAACTTTTATAAAAAGTGGTAAGTGCGTTTCAAATGCCTCTGATTTCACTAATATGACATAATACGAAAAGATGGCTGTGCTGTACTAAGGTCACTTTCTGCAACTGCCTGTTGGTTTCTGATGAACAAAACAAAATTTTAGGAAGGAAACACTGGCCACTGAAAGAATCATCCCAACATTAGCTGGAGAGATAGCTCTGTCCTCTTTGGGGTTTTCACACAGTAAAGTTATCCCTTTGTGCATAATAAATCTTCAAAGACCATCTATTTAATCTATGACCCTTGAAGGTGCGCTGCCTTTCTCCTTTCATGGGATCTTTTAACATTTTATTTCATGGGGCAACATGTTAATTTGGGGAGCTGATGAGTATTTTTTTTCAAGTTTCAATGGCTCTGGTTTTCAGAATTTGAAGTCATTTATCCCTTCTAAAAGGATTAAATACTTTCTCTTCTATGTTTTCAGGAAAAGTATTCAGAGGACAAATGAACTCTATTTTTAATATTCCTAATTCTCACTTTGTGTGGCTTCTTTTCGAAGAATGGAAAGTACTATATAATAGTTCTAAGGTTTTAACATTTAGGCATGACAATAACCATGAAGTATCCACAACCATATTTTTTAGGAGTTCAAAATAAAATTTTTAAAAGTAAATGTGAGGCCTGGAGGAAGTTCTTTAAGATTTTGAAAGCAAAACTCCTGATATTTCATTTTTAATTTGGCATTCCAGAATAAGGTAACCAGGGAACTATCTCTATCTTAATGTGAAGGGTTAAGTGACTTGTGCAAAGTCCTGCAGCTAGTTAAGTAGCATCACAGAAATTAAAATCTAAGTTCATATCCCAAATGTATCTCACCTTCTGAGGATAAATATCCTATCAAAGAATATGGCATTTTTGCTGTATGACTTAGGCTACTTTTCTGCATGCAAATTTCCTTTCTTATGTTGGTGATGCACAAATATCAAAGCGAACTTTGTGTTTAATGTTGTATCAGAAATGGTTTTTACTGGCTAGTGACAGAGAGGTGGGTTTATTCTCCTTTATTCTTTGATCTTATCTTTCATTTTTTTGTTGGAAAATAAGGCACATGCCATCTTTTAAAAGCTGGCTACAAATGTAGGTCACTGGAAGCAGTACTGAGCCTTTGCATGATTTTTCTTAGTCTTTTTAGTTTGCCAAAGAAGCTCTAACTGCGGCTGCCAGGGGAGAACTTAGAATTTTAAATAAGCTCTCACAAGTAGCTAGGGGGAAAAAATCCCTGGGGTCAAACAGCAAATTTCTGGCTCAACTAGCACTTCAGAGTTGTAAGCACTGAAAAGCATATAGATAACATGGTAGTTTTCTGAACAAATCAAAGACAAAGAAATGAAGCGAATATATTCTGATTATAGCTCTGCCTTTAAAGGGCTCTTCATTTATGTGTATTTATACTATGAACAGAAGATACACAGTAATAAAATACTTTTGATAGGAAATAAAACACGTATTATACAGGCTAGAAAAAGTAAAAATGTGTGCGAAGATACGTTATTTATAAGATATTGAGCATGCATAAAGTTTACAAAGTAGAATGACAGAAGGGCCAAAAAATTTTTTTAATTATATATAACATAACATATTACTTTTGTTCTGAACATTATAAAACTACAACTTTGAAGATAAGTATAATAAAAAAATGTTCAGTAGTGTATATGGCCAATCAAGGGGTACTTTTTTTTTACTTTATTCTTACAGCTATCCCAATTTTTGACAAAATAAGGAAAGAAAAGTCGGATCTGAAATATTTTTCTATTCTATTTACTCAGAAAGCCCAGCCTGTACAATAATGTACTAAAAGCAAACAACTAACCACTCAATGGATTCAGACTTCTAAATCTTGTTCCATGATCAGTTAATGAGAGATGGATGTTAAATATAGACTTAACACCAAATTGACATAAGGAAAGGAAACCTTTTTAATGGTAATTCAAACTTACTATTTAACAAATAATACTATTTCATCTAACTCTTTTTCTTTTAAAGTTATTTATTTATTTTTGAGAGAGAGAGAGAGAGAGAGAGAGAGAGAGAGAGAACGTGCAAGCGGGGGGGGGGGGCAGGGAGAGAGGGAGAAAGAATCTCAACCAGACCTCAACGCTGTCATCGTGAAGTGGGGCTTGAACTCATGAACTATGAGATCATGACCTGAGCTGAAATCTAGAGTCAGACACTTAACCAACTGAGCCACCCAGGGGCCCCAAATTCTTTAAAAAAAATTTTTTTTTAATGTTTACTCATTTTTGCGCGCACGCGTGAGAGAGTGAGTGAGCGATCACAAACAGGGGAGGGACAGAGAGAGAGGGAGACACAGAATCTGAAGCAGGCTCCAGGCTCTGAGCTGTCAGCACAGAACCCAATGCAGGGTTTGAACCCATGAACTGTGAGATCATGACCTGAGCCAAAGTCAGATGCTTAACCAACTGAGCCACTCAGGCACCAGGTGCCCCAAATTCTAAATCAACTAATATATCTTTTTTCAATCAAAACCAAAAAACCAGGGGCACCTGGGTGGCTCAGTTGGTTAAGCCTCTGACTCTTCATTTCAGCTCAGGTCATGGTCTCATGGTTCATGAGTTCAAGCCCCATGTCGGGCTCTGCACTGACCGCATGGAACCTGCTTGGGATTCTCTCTCTGTCTCTCTGTCTCTCTCTCTCTGCCCCCACGCTGCTTGCTCTCTCTCCCAAAATAAATCAATAAACTTAAAAAAACAAACAAAAAACAAAGCAAAGATACAAGGTACAATAAATAAGATCTTAATAAATGAGTTCATTATTTGGGTGACAGACTAATATTTGGGATACATAAAAATGCTCTAAATTATTGAGATATTCTGATTTTTGCTTACAGATTTAAAGTGCAGAAAAAAAGAATTCTGAAGATATTAGTCTAAATTTTCATACTTCAGTACTACATATTTTGTTGCTATATTAATTCATCTAATATGACATAGTTTATTTTCTTTTTAATTTTTTTAATGTTTGTTTTTTTTTTTTTTTGAGAGAGAGAGAGAGAGAGAGAGAGAGAGAGGGAGGAAGGGGGGAGGGACAGAGAGAGAGGGAGACACAGAATCCGAAACAGGCTCCAGGCTCTGAGCTGTCAGCACAGAGCCTGACATGGGGCTGGAACTCACAAACCACGAGATCATGACCTGAGCTGAAGTCAGATGCTTAACCGACTGAGCCACCCAGGAGCCCCAATTTATTTTTTATTAAAGTTATTTTGAGAGACAGCATATGTGCAAGTGCTCAAACAGGGAGGTGCGAAAGAAAGGGAGACAGAGAATCCCAAATAGGCTCCGTGCTGTCAGTGTAGAGCCCGACACGGGGCCCAAACCTGGGAACCATGAGATCCTGACCTGAGCTGAAATCAAGAGTCAGATGCTTAACCAACTGAGCCACCTAGGTGCCCCTGATATGGTTTATTTTAAATAAACTGTTACTTATTCCAGGATTCATGGGTTAATATAAGGTAATTCATTTTCAATTATGAAACACTTTGTCTATATTAGATATGGGTACTTTCATAATAATTGATTTTAAATATGGACTATTTGCTTATTAGTATGTTTGATGTTAAAAAATATGTTCTGTAAACCTTTAGTAAACATCAAGATAAGTTATCGATATTCCTGCCTATAACCATTACTTATCTTGAATGCATATTAAAAAGTAAAACATTTAAGCTCCTAAAATCATCCTAGCCTCCCTCTTTATTCTAACTGTAGTAGATTTTGGATAGTACATAATGTATAAAACATATAATTCAGAAAGTTAATGCTGTAAGTCAGGAATTAACCCTTTGTTCTAGATATTAGACATCTCTTCCTGCATGAATATAATCAATACAGGCATGTCGTCACTAAAAGTATTTGAATTAAGCTTTAACATTTACCTGAGTATATTAAGAAATAGCATTTAATTTTACTTCTGAAAATCACATTATAAATATTAACATATATTGTTTAAAATTATGCAAAGTATGTAATAGAAAAATGCAGCATTTTCAAGTTCTAAAGAAATTATGTATGTACGTGTGTGACTATATTTTTTATTTCTAAAAAAATCAGCCTACCTACTGATAAACACAAATATTTTAACTTAAAAATCTAATTTTTGCTATTTTACCAAACATTCCATAGAAAAATTTCAGAGAATACTTATCACTGTATTTGAGATGATTACGAACATTCTCTTAGATAAAAAAAGTTAACTGAAAAATACTTACCAATGTGTTTTTAAAAGCTTTAACAACATCATGTATATTGTTCTATAGGATTTTCTAAGGGGTGTAATTTTTCAACATTACATCTTAATGCTGACTTCCTGAAGGAGCTTTGACTACAATAGGCATGAATATGTTTTCAAAGGATGATGGATAAATTGCTGGGTGGTTATATAATATATCTTAGGCAGCTGATGGGGCTTTTTATCCTTTACTTGTCTTTTAGTTATACACAGTTTTAAGATAATTATGGTCTCTAAGATTTTCTTTTCCCTTTTCTTGTACCAGCAATATTTGTCTTGGTTATAGGTTCCAGAAATTCCCAAGCATACATCATAAAATTAAAGCTAAGCAATTACAGCATTCCCCACTCTACCTCCCCATCCCCACCCCCCCCACCCCCCGACACTGACCCATGGTGTATCTCTAAATGCTATTAATGCCTTCGTTTTGGTCATTCATTTTCGGATTGTTTAATACAAATGACTCTTATATAACTCTAATAGAGTTGGGAACACTGAAATCCTGACTGAATATTATGTAGGAAAACCTACTTATCTATGTTACTCCTCAACTTCTCATTTTAAATAGTTCATTTGTTCTTCTCAGTGATACACTACAAACTTTGTCTACATGTTGGTGTTATGAAGATTATAAATAATTACAATTTGTATAGGCATAAATTTTTAATTCAGTCTATTCTAAACTTGTGAAAACTAACTAGACAACATTAAGGGTATGCAGGTTGAAAACAATATTTTTTATAATTTTTTAATACAAAAATGAGAATGGCATATTATTCTTTTAAATCCAACTATTTTATTATTACATATTAAAAAATGAAAGAAATATAAAAGATATATGAAATATATATATATATATATATTGTCCTGGGCATATATATATTGTCCTCTTTGAATTTTAAAGTGTGCTTTGGTTTTAAAAAGATATAGTACATTGACCACATATTTTATTTTATTACTTGTTTCTTGGAAAAGAATAATTTCTGTTATTTTCAAAGCAAAATAATATTAATAGATGAGTACTTTTTTCCTAGGTTTTTTTTTTTTTAATTTTTTACTGTTTATTTATTTTGAGAGAGAAACAGAGACAGAGCTTGAGTTGGGGAGGAGCAGAGAGAGAGGGAGACGCAGAATCTGAAACAGGCTCTAGGCTCTGAGCTGTCAGCACAGAGCCCGACGTGGGGCTTGAACTCACTAACAGTGAGATCATGACCTGAGTCAAATCGCCCACTTAACTGAGCCACTGAGGCACCCAATAAATGAGTACTTCTAATTTCTGTATCTTTCTTCTGATTTACATCTTTAGGATACTGGTATTTAATATCCGATAATATTCTGCTGTTGTTTTTCTTTACCTAACTTTTTACAGAGTTCTCTTATTTTCATGACTATAGTATAGCAATAATTTTATGTATTTCAGTTTTTAGTAGCTTATTATTATTTTTCCCACTGCCAATATCAATTTTAAGTTAAAAAATTGTCTGAGAACATTAATTTAAAAATGAAACTACATGTGTTTCTTTCTGTCTCAAAAATAAACAAACATAAAAAGAAAATTTAATAAAAAAAAAAAGGTGGGAGGGGCACCTGGGTGGCTCAGTTGGTTGAGCAACCAACTTCGGCTCAGGTCATGATCTCATGGTTTGTGAGTTCAAGCCCCGTGTCGGGCTCTGTGCTGACAGCTCAGAGCCTGAGCCTGCTTCAGATTCTGTGTTTCCCTCTCTCTCTGCCCCTCCCCTGCTCATGTTCTGTCTCTCTCTGTCTCAAAAATAAATAAACATTAAAAAAAAATTTTTAAATGAAACTCCATGTTCAAATAAATTTTAAGAGAATAAAATATATGTATGTTCCCATTAATGGATTTAAATACAGTTTGTATATATACAAACATATTTTGTTTACATATATATAAGCAATATATTTTCATGAAATGTTCAAAATGAAATATTGAATAGTATATCCTATACCTGTAAAATATCAGCCGGGTCTTCTTTTGCAGATGCAACCAACAAAGTATGCCCATTGATGATTCCCTCTGCCAGGAAATACTTGAAGAGCAAAGAAGAATAAATATTATATTTATCCTCTTCTGTAAAAAAGAAAAAATTATAGTCAGAATCCTATCATATACCAAGCATACTCAGACATTCTTGTAATTTTTCTCCTTAAAACAAGTATATGAGGTGGGGTAATAACTGTCTTCCTAAAGTAGAGTTAGATAGGCTAAGAGACTTATTTATCTAGGTGGTCAATGAGAAGTGAGTCCTTTTAATATAGTCTGATTCCAAAATTTTTCTCAATCTATTGCACCACTTCTGATATCCACAAAATTTAGAGGATTATGTATGCTTATAGCAAGGAAATCACAGATATTTTTGTCTTTACTAAGATTTTTTCTTTAGGCATTGCACCTCTAAAATGGCTATTCTTGGGGTGCCTGGGTGGTTTAGTTGGTTAAGCATCCAACTTTGGCTCAGGTCATGATCTCACAGTCTGTGAGTTCGAGTCCAGTGTTGGCTCTGCACTGACAGCTCAGAGCCTGGAGCCTGATTCAGATTCTGTGCCTCCTTTTCTCTGTCTGTCCCTCCTCCATTTGTGCGCTCTCTCTCTCTCTCTCTCTCAAAAGTAAAGAAACATTAAAATGGCTATTCTTATCTACCAGTTTGTAAACTCACACTTAATTTCTTACATGTCACAACAATTAAGCACTTAGTGTATGTAGCCTGAAAATTAATATTTATAAAATTTGTAAAAATAGTATTACTTCTACATTTGTGTTTTAGGCTTTATATCCAATAGCAATTTAAAATTGAAGATTTTCAGTTGAGAGTTCTTAAATTTGTACTAAATGATTTCCTAGTAAACAGTCCTTTTACCTTTCATTATTCCTTCATCCTCCCTTCTTTCTGAATTTATATGAAAAAATGATGTGTCAGGTTTGACAAAAATGTGTTAATATTTTTGTGATTTTGTGACATAATATAAACAACTTGAGTATATCTTTGTTTTCTTAATATTACTGATAGCTACATGCCTACACTTTTATATCAGTCTTCTTTCCTTTAATACTTTGAAGACAACACAAAACCAGAGACAAAGGTAAATTTATTGCATTATCTAAAAAAAGAGAAGCCATGATTAATTTATTCAACAAATATTAATTGAGTTCCTGTAATATGTCAGGCATTGTTAATATCTGTAAAACCCACACTATTAAAAAATATTCCTAATCAACTGAGCCACCCAGGTGTCTCATTATTAAAAAATATACCTAAGAAAGTTTGAATTTGTGGTAATGTTAGCACTGTGCAAAGCCTCTTGCAGCTATAATTATAAAACCTGAAAAAAAATCATTAAAAAATATTTGAAGGCATTGGAAAGCAACGAAAAACAGACAGAAACCACAGCAGTTTCCTTTTGAAAGACTGTGATCATGACATGTAAGAATTTCTATTTTCTGGCTTTTTTGCTTAAAAGTGTTCTTAACCTCCCTTAGCTCTGACAGCTTTAATTCAAATCCTTTCCAGCTTGAGATGGCAGAATGTAGAGTTCAGAAAACAGCTGAAAGTTTAAGGGAAAAATCCTTGAACTAAGAGTTCCGCAAATGTTATCAAAAGTGCCCAAATTCCTGGTTAACCTCTAAGCCATCTATTATCTATGAAATGAGATATTTAAATTTAATGCTCCCCTGAAGGCATTTATTTCCCCACCTGAGAGCAGAATCTTGTATTAAAGAAAGCTGAAGTCTCACTGACTTGAGGTGGCAGAGGACAAAACTCAGGGCTGAGAACCATAGAAAGTGTGAGCCCCCAAATCTGAGTATAAATTCTGTACAAATATTTGGTTCTCTTCTAAATTCTGATTGTAAGAGACAGCCCTGTGTGACCAAGTTAAAAAAGCAAAACCTAAAATCTGGAAAATCGAGCAGAGATACTATCTGCTGCACAATATATTGAAATGAGAGTTAATTTAAGATCAGGCAAATTAACTGTCTATTAAAACAAAAAACCTGAAATCCTCAGGAAAACAGAATAGAATTCATAATCAATGCATTTTTTACAGTGTGAAGATTTCAACCAAAAATTAATGAATGTGATCCATACTAAGGAAAACACAACCTACAGAAACTGACTCAAAGTAAAATGCATTAAAAGTATTAAAGGAAAATATATCAATAAGTGAACAGAAAAGGAATATCGAAAGAGGACGAGAAACTATACAAATGAATGACAGAAAATTTAGAGCTTAAAATTATTATTCCTAATAGGAAAAACTTATTTGTGATTTCATGAGTAGATTGGAGATGAAGGAAGGAAAAAAAACAATCAGTACATCTGAAGGGAGATCAACAGAAATGACGAAATCTGAAGAACAAGGAAAAAAATTAAGAAAATTGAACAGAACCTCAGAGATGTGGAACAATACAGAGTAGTCCAAAACATGAGTCCTAGTCACTGGGAGACAATAAGAAACAGAAACAGTATTTAAATTTTCTATTTGATCAAATATTCAGTTACAGATCTAAGAAGTATAAGAAGCCTCTCCTAGGATAAATGCAAAAAAAAAAAAAAAAAGAAAACAACCCCCAAAAAACTCCCCAAATCTAAGTACACCATGGTTAAATCTTAGAAGCAGCAGGGAGAAATGACATATGACATACAGAGGCACAATGATAAAATCAACAAGTGATTTTTCATCCAAAACAACAAAGGCTGGAGGATATGGTGATTATATATTATAAGAGTTGAAAGAGAAACAAGTAATAAAAAATTATCAATGTGTAAAACACATTCAACAACTGAGGTGAAATACTATTTTCAGATAGGACAGCAGACTTGTACTACAGGACCTAAAAGCTAAAGGAAAATTACACAACATGTTAAACTGCATTTACAGGAAGGAATAAAGAATATAAATAATGACAAATATGTAAGAAATTATAACACTCTGTGACCATGTATATATGTACTTATGTGCATAGATGTGTGTGGATAAATTGTTTCTTTGAATTTCTGAAAAAAATACAACTGTTTAAAGCAAAACTGACA
Organism: Neofelis nebulosa; assembly: GCF_028018385.1. Lineage (NCBI taxonomy): Eukaryota > Metazoa > Chordata > Mammalia > Carnivora > Felidae > Neofelis > Neofelis nebulosa. Next base: position 85,878,173 of record NC_080791.1, on the reverse strand, counting down.
GAACTAAGTAAAGATAGACATAAGTTCAATTTGGAGATTTTATCATACATTTCTTAGTAACTGGCAGAACAGCTAAAGAGAAAAATCATTTAGAAAATAGAAAATCTGAACCTTATCAACCACTTTGAATTAGATAATATACAGTTCCAGAATATACATTCTTTTTTTTTTTTTTTTTATTCTCGTTAGTTAACATACAGTGTAGTCTGGGCTTTAGGAGTAGAACCAAGTGATTCATCTCTTACATATAACACCCAGTGCTCATCCCAACAAGTGCCCTTCTTAATGCCCATCACCAATTACCCCACTCCCATCAACCCTGTTTGTTCTCTGTATTTGGAGTCTCTAATGGTTTGCCTCCCTCTCTGTTTTTACCTTGTTTTTCCTTCCCTTCCCCTATGTTCATCTGTTGAGTTTCTCAAATTCCACATATGAGTAAAATCATATGATATCTGTCTTTCTCTGACTGACTTATTTTGCTTAGCATAATATCCTCCAGATACATCTACACTGTTGCAAATGGCAAGATATTTCATTCGTTTTCATTGCTGAGTAGTATTCCATCATATATATATATATATATATATATATATATATATATACACACACACACACACACACACACACACACACACATATATATATATATATATATGTACACACACATATATATATACACACACACACACACACACGCCACATCCTCTTAATCCATTCATCAGCTGATGGACATTTGGGCTCTTCCCATAATTTGGCTATTGTTGATAGCACTGCTTCTGGAATATACATTCTTTAGTGCACACCAAGATAAACCACATGCTATTCCAAAAAACAAGTTGCAAAACACTTCAAAATATTAAAATCTACATTCAATGCAATCCCAATCAAAATTGCACCAGCATTCTTCTCGAAACTAGAACAAGCAATCCTAAAATTCATATGGAACCACAAAAGGCCCCGCATAGCCAAAGTAATTTTGAAGAAGAAGACCAAAGCAGGAGGCATCACAATCCCAGACTTTAGCCTCTACTACAAAGCTGTCATCATCAAGACAGCATGGTATTGGCATAAAAACAGACACATAGACCAATGGAATAGAATAGAAACCCCAGAACTAGACCCACAAACGTATGGACAACTCATCTTTGACAAAGCAGAAAAGAACATCCAATGGAAAAAAGACAGTCTCTTTAACAAATGGTGCTGGGAGAACTGGACAGCAACATGCAGAAGGTTGAAGCTAGACCACTTTCTCACACCATTCACAAAAATAAACTCAAAATGGATAAAGGACCTGAATGTGAGACAGGAAACCATCAAAACCTTAGAGGAGAAAGCAGGAAAAGACCTCTCTGACCTCAGCCGTAGCAATCTCTTACTCGGCACATCCCCAAAGGCAAGGGAATTAAAAGCAAAAGTGAATTACTGGGACCTTATGAAGATAAAAAGCTTCTGCACAGCAAAGGAAACAACCAACAAAACTAAAAGGCAACCAACGGAATGGGAAAAGATATTTGCAAATGACATATCGGACAAAGGGCTAGTATCCAAAATCTATAAAGAGCTCACCAAACTCCACACCCGAAAAACAAATAGCCCAGTGAAGAAATGGGCAGAAAACATGAATAGACACTTCTCTAAAGAAGACATCCGGATGGCCAACAGGCACATGAAAAGATGTTCAACGTCGTTCCTCATCAGGGAAATACAAATCAAAACCACACTCAGATACCACCTCACGCCAGTCAGAGTGGCCAAAATGAACAAATCAGGAGACTATAGATGCTGGAGAGGATGTGGAGAAACGGGAACCCTCTTGCACTGTTGATGGGAATGCAAAATGGTGCAGCCGCTCTGGAAAGCAGTGTGGAGGTTCCTCAGAAAATTAAAAATAGACCTACCCTATGACCCAGCAATAGCACTGCTAGGAATTTATCCAAGGGATACAGGAGTACTGATGCATAGGGGCACTTGTACCCCAATGTTTATAGCAGCACTCTCAACAATAGCCAAATTATGGAAAGAGCCTAAATGTCCATCAACTGATGAATGGATAAAGAAATTGTGGTTTATATACACAATGGAATACTACGTGGCAATGAGAAAAAATGAAATATGGCCTTTTGTAGCAACGTGGATGGAACTGGAGAGTGTGATGCTAAGTGAAATAAGCCATACAGAGAAAGACAGATACCATATGGTTTCACTCTTATGTGGATCCTGAGAAACGTAACAGAAACCCATGGGGGAGGGGAAGGAAAAAAAAAAAAGAGGTTAGAGTGGGAGAGAGACAAAGCATAAGAGACTGTTAAAAACTGAGAACAAACTGAGGGTTGATGGGGGGTAGGAGGGAGGGCAGGGTGGGTGATGGGTATTGAGGAGGGCACCTTTTGGGATGAGCACTGGGTGATGTATGGAAACCAATTTGACAGTAAATTTCATATATTTAAAAAAATTATTAAAATCTTACTTTAGAAACTGAAATTTTAAAAATTCCATTTATGATCAATTGAAAAAACCATGAAATATTTTGGAGAAATTTGACAATATATGTGCGTGAATTAGCCCCACAATGAAAAGTACCAAATATTCTGAGAGTAAGTAAAGAAAGCCTAAATAAATAGAGAAGTATATCCTGTTCAGGGAATACAAGACTCAAATCTTTCTAAACTGATCTATAGTTTTAATGGAATTCCAATGCAAACCCCATAAGATTTTTGGAGAAACTGATAAGCTAATTCTGAAATTTACATAGAAATCCAAAGTTCCTAGAATAGTCCAACAAATTTGAAAAAGAACAGTTGGAGGACTTACTATCTGATTTCAAGACTTAGGATAAAGCTATAATCAAGGCAATATGGAATTAGCTAAAGGATAGAAATAGAAATCAATATAAAAGGATAGAGTCCAGAAATAAACCCACATGACTGATTTTTTACAAAGGCGGAGAAATAACTGTTTTTTTTTTTTTTTTTTTTTTGACAAATTGTCCTGGAATAATGGGTACCCAGATGCAAAACACAATAAAAAAATCTCAGTCTTACCCCAGACTATAAATTAAAAAAAAAAACAAAACAATAAAATTTCTATCTTACTTCATACTAATACTCAAATATTTACCTTGAAATGTATCACAAAACTAAATATAAGAGCTGAAACAATAAAACTATTAGAAGAAAACATAGGGAATAACTTTGCAACCTTGGAGTAGATTTCTCAAGGTATGGAAGCATGAACCGTAACAGAAAAAAAATGGATAGCAAGCTACAGAAAGAAAATATTTGCAATACATATATCTGATAGAGAACTAGTATCCAGTATACATACTAAAAAGTCTTCTAATTCCATGAGGACAAACCACCTAATATAAAAACGAGCAAAAGATCTGAATACACCCTTCACAAAAGAAGACATATGAATATCCAGTAAATGTATAAAAATAAGTTTAACTGTATTAAACCCTGGAAAAAAAACCCAAAAAACACTGTGAGAGACCACTACAATCCTACTAGAAAAGGTAAAATAAAAATACAATACTAAGTATTGACAAGAATGTGGAACAAATAAAATGCTTCTACATTGCTAGTGGCAATGCAAAATGGTACGGCTGCTTCAGGAGATAGTTTGGCAATTTCTGATAAAGTTAAACTTACACTTAAATGAACCAGCAATGCTACTCCTGCATTTTTATCCATGAGACATGAAAACACATGTCCATACATAGTTTTATACAGAATGTTTATGGCAATTTTGGTAACATCCAAAAGCTGTAAACAACACGAATGCCCATCAATTTGTGAATGGAAAAGACGAATGGTACATTCACAAATGAAATACTTCTAAACAATAAAATAACGTACATGCAACATAGATTAATCTCAAACACATTAAGCTAAGTGAAAAAAGCCGACACAAAAATTATGCATGGCATGGTTGCCTTTATGTGACATTCTACAGAAAGCAAAACTAATCTCTAGTGATAGAAAGGAGTTAGATGTTTGGGGCCAGAAAACTTTTTTGGGCATGAGGAAATTTTGGAAGATGCATGGAAATGTTTTATATCTTGATTGCTGTGGTGGTTCTATGTATATACACATTTGTAAAATGTAACTAACATATACACTTAAAATGGGTCCATTTCATTGTGTGTAATTTATAGTTCAGTAAAGTTGGTTTATTGAAACGCTTTCTTAAGGTGCAATTAAAACAGCAGGTGGTAACTTGTTGATAAACCTTCTCAGTATAGTGAATTAGAGCAAATCCATGATCAAAAGTATAGTAGATTTAATCAAACTCAATTGTATATATTAAAGAACATAGTTCTTTAATACTATCATTGCAAGTTAATATCCACAAATCTAAAAGATGCAAAATGGGCTTGACATGGATTTAGGAGCATTTCATGAAAGTTTTGTGTGTAAGGGAAAAACACTTTCAATGCCTCTGTACTGCTTACAGCTGACAGGTGGAAAAGAGAACAGAGACGGATGGAGGTAAGGTGACCTGCACTGCTTATTCTCTAATGCAGTTATCATACTGGGGGGAGGGCGGGGCACTCACTTTACATAACTAACAATTTATCTCTATTCAACTTTAGAAAAAAAAAAAACAACCCAGAAAGTCATGTTTAAAAAAAGAATTGATTTTACCTTAAGGAATTACTAGTGGGTTAGTTTACAGAAGCAACCATATAAACATAGGTCATTAAAAATCACTGTGTAAAAACCAAATTGGATACTAAAAATTTTACTTTCTAAGGCTGACATTTTACAACATGGAAAATAAATTTTTAAAAACTCTTCCACCATCCATCACTTTCACAGAATTGCTAAACTGTGCTATATTTCCTTTCAGTACATTTTCTGTGGTGTTTTCCTACACGGTTACAATTATTACTGAATTTTATGTTCTCCTATTTTCACATGTTTCATAGTCTTGTAGCTGTCATGTTTCAGGGGCCATAATATTCTAGAAAATGTATGTACTAGAATTTATTTCATCATCTCTCTACCATGGACTTTTCCTGCTTTTAGGCTTTTGTTTTTATTTATTTATTTATTTATTTATTTATTTATTTATTTATTTATTTATTTTTAGAGAAAGAGAGAGAAAGAGTGGAAGCACAAGTTGGGGAGGGACAGAGAGAGAGGGAGAGAGAGAACCCAAGCAGGTTCTACACTGTCAGTGCAGAGTCCAACACAGGTCTTGAACTCACCAACCACGAGATCACGACCTAAGCTGAAATCAAGAGTCAGACACTTAACCTACTGAGCCACCCAGGGGCCCTTTTGTTGTTATTAAATACAGAAGTACAAAAGTGCCTCAAATCACACATATCCAAGATGGAACTCAGTAACTCATTATTTTTTTCTTCCGAATGTGGTCATTTCAGTTTTTAGGAAATCAGGACTTATTTTTGATTCCTCTTTTCTCTCTCCCACCAATGCATTCCTTTCCCCATCCTTAAAATCCTGTTATATTTATTTTCAAAGTATTTCTGAAATTTGATTGTCACTCAAATCAGTGTCACTCCCCTAATCATGCTACCAACAACTCTTGTCGACACCACTGTGATGCCACAGTGTCACCACAGTGTCACTCCCCTAATCATGCTACCAAAACTCTTGCCTACACCACTGCAATCACCTCTTATTTGTTTGCATCCACTCTAATCCTCCAATTTAGTAGTAACCTTTTGAAAATACAAACCCAATCATTTCACTTCCCAACTTAAAACCTTTCAGTGGTTTCTCATTGCTGTTGGGAGAAAGAACTAAATCCTTTAACCTGGTCTATATGCTCTGTGTGGTCACCGCCAAAGAGCAGAGTTTAATGTGTATAATAAAAATATTTGCGTTAAAAGTGGTATCATACTGTCATTTCCCTATAAAAGGACATGGTGGTTGTTTAACAACTTCTCAGTAAAAGCAAATGAGAAATAAGCCTAACTAAAATAATTATTTGTAAAATTAAGGTTACATCTATACACTAGTAAGGGAATGAACAACTATATTAGGTAAGTACTGCATAAACTAGGGAGAGTCACAGATAATAAAAAATATTGAGTGATGTACCATTAATGAAGAGTGACAATAAACTAGATGGCAGAATTCCTCTTTTTCTACTTATATTTTAAATGAGTGTGAGTTGTAACTTTTTTCCTACCTATATACAATTCCTACTGATCTTATCTACACTTATAACTTAAATTAATATCTCTAGTTGCTATACTGCATCTTAAGTCAGGACGTGTTGCATAAATTACTTCACCTTTTTGGCTAGCTAATTCCCTCAAAAGCCCCTCCCAGACCCAAATTAGGTAAACTCATCCTTGGAGAAGCTTTCCTCAAGGCTGGGTGAGATGACCAGAGTGCCCTGGAGCATCTTGTTAACTCCTACAGTAGCATTTAATATACATACTGAAATTTCTCCACCAAGCTAAAAGATCCTCATGGCAGAGAATGTATTTTATTGTTGTATTGCTAGCAGTAGGCACATACTATACATTTAGTAGTATAATTTGTATAATTAAGGAAAAAACAAAAATCTATCTTGTCTTGTAAATCAGCCAGATCTACTGAAGTTTGGCTGAAAACACACCCTAGTGTACATGCACACACACACACATGCACACATATACACACACACAGTTTTTTCAAAGACTCCTATGTGGTAGTCAAAACTAATAGAAGGAAGATCACCTATTTAGAGTTGAGCAAAAAACAATACACTCTTCAAGCTGAAAGTCACCATTTTTGTGAAACAAATTTTGAGGTTGTACATTAAGCATTTAATTAATCTATTGAGTGAATCCCCATAACACTGGAAAAGCAAAAATGATAACGATGTGACAAAAACGCCAAAAAGCAAATGTAGTTTTGGCCTGAATTAACAGTCTAATTCGTAGGTTGAGAGATGGAAGTCCTAGTCTATTCAACAGTAGTGGACCATACTGGCAATAGTATATATTTCATTCAGGGACTTACACAAACTAAAGCATATTCAGAATGAAGTGACCAGGAGGGTGAAAGAACTTGAAAGCATGAGAAAAAGGATACTTAGGTTGACGAAAAAGAGACCCAAAGGATGTAAGAGACCTGTCTCCAAAAATCTGATGGACTGTCATATGTAAATGGAATCACACAAGAGGTAGAATGAAGCCTAATAGATAGGAACAACAGGAATATCAATTTTTCTTAACATCAAAGTCCAAAAGAGCTGCCCGTTTCATTGTGTTGGGAATGCTAACAAAGTCACCAAGGACTTTCTAATTGTCTGTTTTCTGGGACACTTTAAATCTTTATTTCATTTGTCTATTGCAGCTATTATCAAGGACAAATTTCTTCCTGAAATTATACTCTCCTTCTCCATTCATGCTCTATTTTTAAGACACTTCTTGTTCCCCATTGCCCTGTTTCTTTAGACTCAATTCCTTGGTAAATAAATATGAATTGCTTCTATTAAATTTCTCTAGTCACTACTTTCAACTAAGCTATGCCAAATCTTCCTTTCTCATCTCTTGACATCTAGAGCTAATTCCATGACTTTCTCACCAGTTTCAGTTATTAAAACTTGGAACAGTCAAGTTTAAAACTTTAATATTCAGTGCAAACCTTCCCCCTCCTTTAGTGGAGACTGAGACTTGTAACTTGAAAGTCTTAGTGGGACAGAGGGGTTCCAAAAGAAAGGAAGATTCTAAAATGCCTCTTCCTCCATGTCTTCTTTCCAAGTCCTAGTTCTGTTGTTAGGAGATCAGGGGGAAAAATGTGGCAGTGATCAGCTTACATAACTGGCTGTCTGGTTAGGGAGAGATGTCCTTAGCCTCACTATGATCTGGTCTAGTTAAGCCTGCTGTTTTGTAGCCTTTGAAGTTGTGGTGGTTTCTATGTAGGTGGTAAGTGTGGTTTTTGTGGGTAGTGCTCAGTTTCATTTTGGTCACATCTGCTGCTGAGAAACCCTTCTGAGGTGGAATCTAGGTTTTGGGGGCTGGCCAGTAATTCATATTCAAATTCTGCTCTGGTAATATTAGCTATTGCTATCATTATTATTTTGGCTATTTATATAATCTCTCCCAGCAGGCTTCTGTCCTTTTCCTACACCAGACACAGAAAACAGTGTTGTTGTCGGGAATGATGACAAACCCTGGGAGATTTAAGACAGGCTTCCTCCAAGGACTCTCTCACCATGCACTACTCACTGAAGGGCTTACAGGTTCAGAAGTTTAGCAAGAAGTCAATTGGGAAACAAGGATGCCAGTCTTTGCTTCTTGTAAGGATCCTCAATGTCTATGACTGATGCTCTTAGGAATTGTACCGCGTTACCTGCCTGAGTGAGGGATCACTTTTGAACTTGAATATTGCACTCTTGCTCTCTCCAATCTTTGTGATGCTTACTAATGGTGGTGATGGTAACAGTTACGAGGAAGTAGCTGTGGTGGATCTCTGGACCTGCAAGGAAGTATTTAATCCCAACTGCAGGAATGGGGAAACTTTCATCTTCGCTTTCTTTTTCTCACTTTGGGCTATGATCAACACTTCTGAGCTCCTTAACATCCTGTAAAAAGTAATACGTAACTAATCTTGACCACTAACTATATGCTAAACATGGTGCAATGTACTTGTCATGCATTAGTTCACTTAATCCTCATAATAACTTGTAAGATAAATGTTGTTAATCCCTATCTTATAGGTAAGAAAAGGAAGGCACAGGGAAGGCAAGCAGCTTGCCTAAGGTGACACAGTTAGTAAAGATCAGGGCTATGAGTTGAATCAGCCAGTCTGATTCCAGAGGCTATGCTCGTATCTCTTTCATGGGCTTATTTTCCTTTACCTATCCCTTAACTGATATGCTTTGGCTTTAGACTTCGATTTGCTTTTCTTTTTACTCTAGTTATTCTTAGTCTTTCCTGGAATCTCAGACCACTCTGAGAATATGATGCAAGTTATACCTTATTCTAACAATATGCACAGTCATATACAAATTTACATGTAATTTCACGGAATTAAGAGACCCCCCCCCCCCAAAGTTCCATCTATGGATCCTCCATGGTCTACAAATCTGGGCATTCTAATGCATACCTATGAATGACTTCAACCAAAAAGTATCAGTTGCATAAAGTATCAGTCAAATAATATTGACAAATCCAAAATATTTTTCTCTAGCCTAAATTTAATACTCATAAACTTCAGTATGTTTAAACTGAATTCATACTTCACATCAACATTTGCTCCTTCTCCTCCTTTTCTGACTTCACCTAATGGTACTAACTCCAAACCTTTTCAGGCCAAACATCTGGGAATCATCCTATCTCTTGTCTCTCCTTTATCTCCCACACATTTAGAAAGAACAGAAGAATCAACATTCTTGAGAGGGACCTACTAAAAGAGGAAAAATGTAGGGAAATGGTATTTTATACCAGAGCAATCTAAGAATAGATAGTGAAACATTTATAATCTAATACACATAATGAAATGCAGAAATAGAAAAATTAGGTAGCATTGTTATATCAAAATATGTGATGAATTAATGATTTAAAGTCTCAAAAGTATAGTAACAGACATCATCTCATGTTTCGATTAGAGTAATTAGTATTTCCATCACTTCAAGTTTTCACTTTATTCCTGAAGTACATCTTTCATAATAGTTCTTCATAGCTCAAAATACTCCATGACTACCTATTTCTTACTAGTCTAAAGTAACTGTTTTTAGCCAGGCTTTCACAGCATTCATTCATTCAAGCATGTATTCATGGTGCCCTTACATAGTTGCCATGGTCACAGAGCTTATAGTCTACTGAATAAGATACATGGTTAAGTATTTTCAACAAAGTGTAGTACGTGCCATGATAAAGTAGATAAGCAATACTACAGAAGTATAGAGGAGGAATACTAAGTGGGCTGAGGGTAAGGAAAGCAATAGTTAAGGAAGCCTTTCTGGAAGAGAATCTAAGTGGAGACCTAAGAGATGATTAAGAGCTAGGATAAGAAAGGAAAAAAAGGAGGCAGCAAGAAAGAATTTAAGCAAAGGCCTGGAGAGAATGGTAAATGGTTGGAATTAAAAGCCTAGGATGATATGCTTGAAGAAAGAGGTAAGGGCATGAGAAGAGACAAGCCTAAAGTGAATCAGCAGTGACAGATCATTAAAGGCCTTATCTTCTAGGCTAAGGAAGCTGGGCTTTATGTTAAAATTGATAGCACAGAAAGGTCTTAAGTAAGGGTATATCATGATTACCTTTAGATTTTTATATCAGAAAGTTCATTCCAGCTACAGTATGAAAATGAACTGAAGCAAGAAAACATTGGAAGCAACCTAAGAAGCTGTTACAATAATTTAGTGAAAGTTGTGGATTATGGCCAAATTAGGGTCATAGCAGCAAGAATAGAAAGAAGTAGACAGAATTTTAAGATATTTAAAAGGTTAAAAACCTTGGGATTTAATGATTACTGGATGTGTACAGTGGAGAAACAAGTACATCACTCAGGTCTCTGGCATGTGTCACTTGGTAGCCTGAATAATCTAGTAATCATAGGAAGAGGGACAGATTTGGAGGATTGGAGTAGAATTTGGAGATAAGGGAAGTTTAGCTCTGGACACATTGATTTTGAGAGATATTCAAGAGAAAATGTTGAAAGGGAGTTGAATATGATCTCTGCATTTCTCTGTTGATCCTATGTATGCATCAATGTCTACAGATTTCATAAAATGAGTTTTTTCCACCCCTGGTCATTCTAGTTATGGCAGGAACTGAGACCTCCCAGGAAGAGTATGTAGCACCAGAAGAGGGAAGAGGATACTAATATTTTAAGTTGAGCCAAAGGAGTCTAAAAAAATAAAAGCAGAAAGGTAGAAGGAAATCTAGAACAAAATGTTATAACAGATCTAAAGGAAGAGAGTACTTCAAGAAAAAAGTGACTTGAGACGCCTGGGTGGCTCAGTCAGTTGAGCATCCTATTCTTGATTTTGGGTCAGGTCATGATCTCACGTTTCATAGGTTCGAGCCACGTTGGGCTCTGTGCTAACAGCGTAGAGCCAGCTTGGGATTCTCTGTCTCCCTTTACCTCTTCCCCTTCCTTGTTTGCATGGATGCATGCTCTGTCAATCTCTCTCTCAAAAATAAATAAACATTAAAAAAAGGGTGACTCACCACATCAATTGCTGAGCTGAGAAGTATTCCTCGGGTTTAGCCATGAGAAGGCCACTAATATCTCTGGCTAAGGCGGTTTCAGTGATGTGCTACTTCCTTAAATAAACTGAGGAATGACTTAAATATCATGAAAATGTATAGATTCCCATAAAAGGAAGAGAAAAAGGGATAGTTGGAGGAGTGGGGTTAAGGAAGAATTCCCCCTCCTCTTTTTCTTTTAAATGAGGCTTGAAAACAGATTTGAGCAGGTTTAAGTACACACAGGAAAGAACTAAAAAGGAGGGAGAAGTTAAGGAAAGAAGAGAAAACTGATATTGCCATTCCTTGGTAAGGTGGAAGGAGGAAAGCTCTAGTGTCCAGGTGAAAGGATGACTCTCAAACAGGAGACATTCTCCCATGTGTGGGTACTGAAGCTTGACAGTGGGAAGTTGGGGGAGTTGTCATCTGAAGAGACCATTTTCTTTCATGTGAAATACTGCAAGTTATCCCAGAATATGAGGGAGAAAGTAGTAATGTTTGTTGTTTGAGTATGAGGTTTTAAAAGATCACTGAGGTTATTGAGAATGAAAAAGAGGTGATGACAGATACAAAAGTTTGCTGGTGAATGCCGAAAGCTCACTGAGGGCTGGAGATCAGGAAGGAAATAACTAAGAAGTCCATATATGGCAGGAGTGAGATGATATAAAAGGCAGAAAAGCCAAAGGTATAAATCTCACTCTGGAAAATAATTAAGATGAATCATCAGGTTTTAGTGTAAAATGATGATTTAATGTCAGAGAAACCTGCTTGCAAATCTTAGCTACTAAGTGTGTGACCTTGGACAAGTTGCTCTCTCAAAATCTCACTCTCCTCTAAAATATAGACATCTCATTTGATTGTTGTGAAAGTAAATGATAAAATACACGTCAAGGGCTTAGCATGATACCGAGCACACAGTAAATCCATAATAAATGGTAAATAATTCAATAAAATATTCAATGATAGTATTTTAAGATATTAGAGCTTATTTTATATGAAATAGGTATTACACAGGGGAAAGATTTAGAAGGGATAAGAATAGTAGGAACTTGAATCTACAGAGCAAAAAAGAGTATTATGGAGATAAAAGCAACAGAAAAGATCATTGGAACAGCTTACATCTTGGACAATGACCAAAGATAACAAGGAGGTAAAGCATGAGAGATTTAGCCAGCCATAAAGTTAAACAAACAAAAATCCCAGAAGTCCTGTGGTGGATGAAAAGTGAACAGCCTCATCTCTGCACGGTGCAGTTTGAGAAGCTGGTATAAGGTTCTGAGGTTTTACAATCTGAATTCTACAAGTAGGTAGTTGAGGCAAGAGACCCAGGAGGCCAAACTTTCCCTTTGACTAATCCTCAATATAAACTTTCTGCTTTAGAAGAGCTTTCACTTCTTTACTACATAAGCATACTATGTTGATATCTACTTTTGTGCATTTGGTAATATGGGCTTCCATATGAGTACTTTTCTCCCTCCCTCTCCCCTCAATTTCTACCCATAGTTTGATTCAATTTAAGTCTTTCCATATCTCTTATGTCTGCAAAAACATCTATATATTATATATGTAGTGTTCTCATTTATTCCATGTGTAACCAATATCCAGTTTAAGTTCAGAAAGGGTAAAACCCAAGATTTATACTGCCTAGCAGTGCTAAACACAGTGTAGGTGCTTAGATGCTTCAGTACAAAAGGTCAGGTCTTACTAAAGAACTGCATGGATACCAGTTTGTCTTATTTTAGTCTTTTGACAAGTTATACTAATATAAAATAAATTAAGAAAAATACAAAATATACTACAAAAACAGATATTAGCAAGCTTTTTCTTAAAAAGTCAGAAAATAAGTATTTCAGGCTTGTGAACCATACAGTCTCTGTTGAAACTACTCAACTCTGCTTTGTGACGACAGGAACAGCCATTGACAATGTACAAATCATTAAGCATGGTAGTGTTCCAATAAAACTTTATTTATAGATAGGTCACTGGCCCACAGGCTGCAGTTTGCCAACTCGTGCATAATAAGGAAAATGCTCAGAATTCATTACATGGTGTAGAAGAAAAAATATAGCTCAGCAATTTCAAAAAGGTTGAAGGCAATTGACAAGAAAGTATTATAATATCTTGTGAAAAGTATATCGAGAGTGCTTTGTTTTTGATATTACATGAATTAATAACAAGTTAAAATTGTGAAGAGAGTGGAAGATTCTAATTTTTTTAATGTTTATTTTTGAAAGAGAGAGAGAGAGAGGGAGAGAGGGAGGGGGAGAGAGAAGGAGACACAGAATCTGAAGCAGGCTCCTAAAATGATATAATTAACATAAGAGATTAATTTAAAAATAATGGGCTCATAAATGTCACATAACTTGTATTTTAATGACTGGCAACTTCCACTAAATCTCTTTGATGCTCAATATCTCCGCAAACAGATCAAGATCCTTTATTTTAAAAGAAGCTGTAAAAACTCTAAATATTTATGCCATTCCTTCACTTTTGATACTTTTAAGATGTCCCAATTTTACCCTTGTACCAGACTGCCAGAAAGCATTTAAATATAAAACATCTCAAAACCCAGTCCAGTACTAAAGAATGAAACATATTTTAGGAAAAATCTTTGATTTTCTAAATAAATGTAGGGGGCCCGTACTCATTCAATTGAGAATGGTCTGTTATAAATTCATATTTATTTAGTTAGCTGTATTTGGAAGGTCTAAAGTAGACCTACTCTTGGTCTCTGGCAGCACTCATAAGCTCTAGTTTTCATAGTTCCATTGCTACTGAAATAATAAACACGCTGCTCTGCAGGTCCATACTCACGCACACACTTATGCACATGCCTTAGTACGTGAGTAATTTGAAGAGAAATGGCTTAAAAATTGACAATCTATAAGTGATAAACTATTAATGCAAACATATTCATGCTTTAATGTTCTTCAACTTCTGGAATTAAAAAAAAATATTTGAGTGATGAGCAACATAGTAATATCCTATGCTACCAACCACTAACCTTAAATCTCCATAATTGGTTTATATTTAGAACTATTCATCCATTTTTTTAAGGCAAATTTCATTCACTGTACAAGTTGTATTGACTTGGCAATGAAGAAAAGTAGAGAACCTAGTATATAAAACTCCTTCTTCTAATCTAATCTTTCAAAAATGTGAAAATGTTTCCAAATTTTGCTTTAAGGTTTTCTAAAGAAAACAAGCTAATAGATGATGAAACTAAGTTTCCCACAGTTATACATATTTTCAAAAATCTTCGACACATAGAAATTGATAGTAGACACAGATGAAAGAAAACACAGATGAAAAACAGATTTCATTGACAGATATTGGGTTATTGATCTTATAAATAAAGCAATTGAATTTTTGTTAAAAAAAAAAGAAATTGATAGTAGAGCATAAATAATACTAAGAAGATTCAAAATATTAGCTTTACGGAAAAACCAGACTATAAAGGTAAGGCCTTTGTCTTATACTTGTCACATTCTTTTATTTATTTAATCATTATTCAACAAACAGTTATTGAATACCAAGTATAATAAAAACATTGGCGAACTGATATTTCATCAGAAATACTTTTTTTTTTAATGTTACTATGCTTTAGTTATTCTTGTCTGAGTTTTTCGTTATTACTCTTTATAAAAAAATCTCCTTGGCTAGATCAAGTTCATTAGGCATGTATGTGCTCTGTTCCCATATAACTGCAGACAACAATGTCTATGCTTTCTGCCACTATATAACAAGGATTCCCCATCTTCTGGCTTTCAGTAACATGGTCTTCAGTTCCTTTTCACTCTCACTGTCATTACAGTATAATATTTCTACTAACAATCTGTTCATGCAATTTAGGATCTCTCTAATGTGCTCCTCAAAATCCTTCCAGCTTTTGCCTACTACCTGGTCCCAAAGCCACTCCCATATTTTTTGGTATTTGTTATGGAAGCACCCACTTCCAGATACCAAAACAGATACCAAAATCTGTTATTAAATAACATTATCAATATTTGCAGAAGATGATTGGCCAATTATAATACACAAGTGAATCTATAAACTATTCAAAACTTAAGGAATCTACTCCTGAAATCATTGTTGCACTATATGCTAACTAATTTGGATGTAAATTAAAAAATAAAAATAAAAATAAAAGTTGCTGGTGATAAGATCAATATATAAAAATCAATAGCAGTCCCCTGTTCTAGCTACAACCAATGTTAAAATGTAATAATAATAGACACATCTATTATGGTATTTAACTCATTATATTGTAATTATTTGCTTTACATATGTCTCCTCCACAGGTGCAAAGTTCTGTAAGGGAAGTGAGTATTTTATTTATATATATAACCCTAATATCTAGCATATACCTGTGTGTTCAATGAACGTTCACTGAATAAATCATAAATAATCACTGGATTCCTAGTATCATATCATATCCAGATACTTCCACTGGAGCAAAGAATTAAAATTTAGTTGCACATTTTAGGGGCACTTGGGTGGCTCAATTGGTTAAGTGTCCAACTTCAGCTCAGGTCACGATCTCACAGTTTGTGGGTTTGAGCCCCGCATCAGGTTCTGTGCTGACAGCTCAGAGCCTGGAGCCTGCTTTGGATTTTGTGTCTCTGTCTCTCTGCCCCTCCTCAACTCGACTCTGTCTCTCAAAAATAAACATAAAAAAATTTTTTTAAATAAATAAATAAATTTCAGTTGCATATTTTAAAAACTATTATAATAACTTCCCAGATTTTTAGTTATTAAAGAGAAAAGTCTGAGGCCCAAATGATGAAATGTCATTCTTTACTTTTCACTTGTTTGGACTGGTAAAAATTTAAATGTTTGATAAGATACAGTGTTGTCAGGGTGAGGGTAAACTCACTGGTGTATTCTTATAACTGCTGACTGACTGAAGTAAAAGATGGTATAATCGCTTGGGAGAGCAATCTATTAATATCTAATACAATGCTAATAATATGCTAATTAACATACTAATAATAATACCTAATACAATTTAACATGCTTAACAACTAAGCAACTCTATATCTTAGAATTCATTCTACAGATATTTTTCAAAATATTTTTTTAAATTTTATTTTAGAGACAGAGAGCATGAGCAGGAGAGAGGTGCAGAGGGAGAGAGAGAGAATATCAAGCAGGCTCTACGCTCAACACAGAGCTGGACATGGGGTTTGATCTAATGACCCTGGGATCACGACCTGAGCCGAAAGCAAGAGTTGGACACTTAACCAACTGAGCCACCCAGGTGTCCAAGTCTACAGATATTTACATATGTATGCAAAGCTTATATCCAAGATTATGTACAATAGCATTGTTAGCAATAGAAAAATGGAACTTAAATTCATCAATAGGGAATTATTTAAATAAATTATGGCACATCCATATAATGAAATCTTACACAGTTGTTAGAAGAATGAGGCATATGAATGCACATGGACTGATTTCTAAGATGTGTTAAATGGAAAAAGCAGAGTGCTCCCATGTTTATTTCTTAAGTAAAAATATTTGGGGAAGATACTAGGACAGTATTGTCTCTGGGTATGGGGATGAACAACTGAAAGGACAACCTAATTTTCTCTAGATATCCTTTTGTATTTTATGTATTTATTTATTGATATTAAAACTGTGAGTTATTTTTTCCATAAAATCCTTCAACAATTCTTAACTAAAAGGTAAGTTTTTAAAAATGAGACTGACATCACCATTTCTAGAAATTCTCAATTACAGGCTATTTCTCCCTCTTACATCTACTGTTAGGAATAATTCTATACCCTAAGTCCTTAAAAACTGATGGGTGACACAAATATTTTATAGAACATATTTTACTTAACTTTTTCTTAAATGTTATATATTATTCAGAGACTTGGCACTAGGTAAATGCCCAGAAAATTCTATTGTAGTGATCAAAGTAAATGGCTGGTAAGAAACTGGCAAATATTTTATCACCAAGAGCTGCATGGAAACTAATGGTTGTGTTAAATATGATGACTGAACACAGGACCAAAATGACTCAATGGCATGATTTTTAAAAATTAATATATTTTAGGGGCACCTGGGTGGTTCAGTTGGTTAAGCATCTGATTCCTGATCTCAGCTCAGGTCATGATCTGGCAGTGCAGAGCCTGCTTGGGATTCTCTCTTTCTCATTCTCTCTCTGCCCCTCCCCTACTCTCTCTCTCTCAAAATAAGTAAACTTAAAAAACTTTAAAAATTAATATATTTTAGATAGCAATAAGCTGCAACTATACAGGCCAATTTTTAACAAATATTGCATATCTGAAACAAATCTTAAATAATATTCTCTGTATATTGTTTTATTATGATGGACATAAAACTTCAGACTGGCATGAAGAAATGCTGATAATGTAAAATAAGAGTTTTTTCTTTTTTAAAAAATTTTATTTTACTATATTTTTAATTGAAGTTTAGTTGACACACGTTACATTAGTTTCGAGGAATACAATACAGTGATTCGACAACTCTATACCTTATGCTATGTTCACCAGAAGTATGGTTATGATCTCTCATCATATAACACTACTATAATACCATCGACTGGAATCTTTATGCTCTGCCTTTCATCCTTGTGATGTATGCATTCCATAACCAGATGCCTGTACCTCCCACTCCCATTCACCCATTTTACTCATCTCCCCACCATTCTCCCTTCTGGCAACCACCAACTTGTTCTCTTAAAACAAAGAATTTTGGCACGGCTGCAACCTGTATCCTTATTGTGAATAATTAAAGAAGGACTCTTTCAAGTTTAGAAATTTGAAAATTTACTAAAAGAAAAAGCCCACACAAATGTAGGCTTTCTTTAACTATTTAATACTTTATTCTAAAAAAAGGCATAAAACTCCTATTTTAGTGTTTGTGATCATTAAATGAAGCATTAAAAAAGCTACATAGCACAGTTACAAAAAATATGAACTTTTCAGTCATACCAGATTTCGAATCCTAGTTCTCTCACTAACTATGTGATAATGGGAAAGTTACTTCACTCCTCTGAATCTTATTTCTTAAAATATAAAATGGGGATAATATGGATTACATGTAGTATCTTATAAGATTGTTATATTAAGGGGAAAATTGTGTATAAAACATTTACCACAATACATTACCCAGAGTGAGACTTAAATAAAGGGCAGCTCCACTATTATTATTACTACTTTTCAATTATCCAGCAGAGATGGGGAGTAAGATATACTACAAATCTCTTTTGAGTTTTCCAGATTGAGCTTCATTTACTAGAGAAATGCTTATGTATGTAGCAAATTTTACACACCACTGTTTTGTCTTTTTTTTTTTTTTAAATTGCTTAATGTTTATTTATTTTTGACAGAGAGACAGACAGAGATACAGCACGAACAGGGGAAGGGCAGAGACAGAGGGAGACAGAATTTGAAGCAGGCTCCAGGCTCTGAGCTGTTAGCACAGAGCCTGACGTGGGGCTTGAACTTGTGAACTGCAAGATCATGACCTGAGCCAAAGTTGGATGCTTAACCGACTGAGCCACCCAGGCGCCCCACAACCATTTTGCATTTTTAGTCATTCCTGGAGCAGAGTTTTCTAAAATACTTAACACATTTCATTGCTACCTTAAGAGAAGTCAATGAATATAAAGCAACTTTATTGGGCCTAGAAATAATAATTCTATCTGGATTATCACATTTGATAGTCTCAATGTGCTGAATATAGGTCACACTAAATTTGGAATATTGTATTCAGTTCTGAGCATAGTTGAAGAGATGGTGCTGACTGAAAGGTGCGACAAAGAACATACCAGGAGACTGAGGAATGAAAACTACAACACATAAAAAGCAGATTAAGAAACTGTCTATTTCATTGAGAGAAGATCTGAGGCGATAAAATAGTTACTTTCAAGTATTTTAAGAGTGTCACATGAAAAAGTACATAAATTAATTCTGTATTATGCCAGAGGACAAAATTAGGAACAACAAATCTGTTAAATTATACGGGTTCAACATTAATATGAAGAACTTTCTAAAACATTATAGCATTTTCAACAAGAATGCATTCTTTTGAGATAAAAAGCTTCTGCACAGCAAAGGAAACAACCAACAGAACTAAAAGGCAACCAACGGAATGGGAAAAGATATTTGCAAATGACATATCAGACAAAGCGCTAGTATCCAAAATCTATAAAGAGCTCATCAAACTCCACACCCGAAAAACAAATAACCCAGTGAAGAAATGGGCAGAAAACATGAATAGACACTTCTCTAAAGAAGACAACCAGATGGCCAACAGGCACATTAAAAGATGCTCAACGTCGCTCCTCATCAGGGAAATATAAATCAAAACCACACTCAGATATCACCTCACGCCAGAGTGGCCAAAATGAACAAATCAGAAGACTATAGATGTTGGAGAGGATGTGGAGAAACGGGAACCCTCTTACACTGTTGGTGGGAATGCAAATTGGTGCAGCCGCTGTGGAAAACAGTGTGGAGGTTCCTCAGAAAATTAAAAATAGACCTACCCTATGACCCAGCAATAGCACTGCTAGGAATTTATCCAAGGGATACAGGAGTACTGATGCATAGGGGCACTTGTACCCCAATGTTTATAGCAGCACTCTCAACAATAGCCAAATTATGGAAAGAGCCTAAATGTCCATCAACTGATGAATGGATAAAGAAATTGTGGTTTATATACACAATGGAGTACTACGTGGCAATGAGAAAGAATGAAATATGGCCCTTTGTAGCAACATGGATGGAACTGGAGAGTGTGATGCTAAGTGAAATAAGCCATACAGAGAAAGACAGATACCGTATGTTTTCACTCTTATGTGGATCCTGAGAAACTTAACAGAAACCCATGGGGGAGGGGTAGGAAAAAAAAAAAAAAAAGAGGTTAGAGTGGGAGAGAGCCAAAGCATAAGAGACTGTTAAAAACTGAGAACAAACTGAGGGTTGATGGGGGGTGAGAAGGGGGGAGGGTGGGTGATGGGTATCGAGGAGGGCACCTTTTGGGATGAGCACTGGGTGTTGTATGGAAACCAATTTGACAATAAATTTCATATATTGAAAAAAAAGAATGCATTCTTTTGTGAAGTAATGAGCCCTTTAAACTATATAATCTATATTCAAATGGTGTTTGCTACTGTCAAGGATGATGGAAAAGTGATTTGTGTCTAGATGGAAAAGTGATTTGTAGCTAGATGGGAGCTTTGACTACGTAACTGCCAAGGTTTATTTCAATTCCAAGATTCTATGATCTAAACTAAACAATAAGGAAAATGGGATTATGTATGTATAATTAAATAAGAACCATTGGTGCTTAAAGATGAACAAAATATGATTTATTGGTCTGTTACTTTTCTTTCAATAAGAAGAAAATGATAAAAATGTATGATATATATACAATGGACTTATTGGTACATCAACTTCTCAAACTAATCAACTGTTTTAATTCCACTGTAAATACAAATACAGAGATTCTCCAAAACAAAACAAAACAAAACAAAACAAAAAAACAATTGGCAATGATCTTAGCTTTTTTTAAAAAAATGGAGGACAATGCACTGTGAACATTTTTAAATTATAAGAGCTATATTTTCAGATATACTTGCTTCATTTATTTCAAGTTCAGATCAACATTTGAATTTAAATTAAAACTTAAGGCATTTCCTCTCTAATTTACCTTAATTATTATAGAAAGTGATATATTTAATATCAGAATAGGCAAACCCATAAAATCATTATGCACAACAGAAAACTCTGATTAGGAAGAACAAAGTGTGTATGCCATACTAACCAATTAGAAGAACTGTTCCGACGGCCAAACCTCCACCTGGAAGTGAAACAAAACAAAGAAGAAAATTAATCTAGCTACCTTTTTATACACATTATCTTTAGCATAAAAGTTAAGCTTTATCAAGAACTGCTACTTCAGTAACTTTAAAATTGCAGATGAGAACAACATTTTAATTACCTTTGCAATACTTTGCTTAAGGTGCTATTATGAAATAATTACATATTATATGTAATTACACACTACACATTACAATTACTTTCATAATATACTGTACTATCCTCCTTTCTCCTGTGATTGGACCATGTAGCATTCAATATAACTGCAGTTACATGTTCCAGTAATGTTATATTTAGCACTTGTTAATAAATTAACTCAATAGCCGAGACCTAAATGTTCACAGTAACTTAATACTACGGAAGTACAACATAAAAAAGAAAGGTTATTATAATAGAAATTCCACTTTATTATTTACCCTCACATTTAGTAAGTCTTGGGGGAAAATAACCCTGATAATTAAGCTAATTTTTTTCATTATGAATAATATACGCAAAGACTGTGCATACTCTTAAATACATTTAGAATTTAAAATGAACAATACTTTTGTATTTCAAACAAAAAGGTCACAATCATAAAATGCATTTTTAATACTTGAAGGAAATGTTGTTTTGAATATCTGAATTAGGGTAATATGATCCTGAGCATAGAACTTAAATAGGGATTTCATTAAAAATCAATTTAAAATCAAATTTTAGGAGACTAGAACTACAGTAAAAAGACATTTGAGTACAAATATCTTGTGAAACATTGGTAAAAATATTTGTAAAAGTATCACTATTTGCAATTAATGTTACAAATTATACTAGCAAATTCACTTACAAAGAATAAAATGTGTATTTCAAAGAATGAAATATATTTCAAGTAATTAAAAAAGAAACTAGTCAAAACTGGTGGACAATTGAAGTCAATCCTACATGTGTTTTTCGGTTTTGGTGCATAAAACTGGGAAAGAAACAGAATACCAATAAAGAACTCTTCCCCCAACAAATTTTGTAGTGGCAAACATTATATAGAAAAACTTAGTATGAAAAGTTCCCTTGATAGTGTTTACATTTTGACCTTGCAAATATGCATAAATGTTATGTTTCAACGAATGTGAAATTTGGTCAAATACATGAACATATGATACAATGCAACACTTGGTGACTTTGGTGACTTGATGACTATAGGTAGAACATTTCAAGTTGTTAGAGAAGAAGATTTTAAAAAGAAGAAAGTAGTAATCTATACATTTTTATGTTTAGAAGGATTTGTTATAGACTAAATCTATATTTTAATTTCACATTTAGATATGTTCTTTCATGACAGCATTTGAAGTCACACCAGACTACATAGGATAACTTCAAATGTTGTTCCAAATAAAAGTTTCACGTAAGTTGAAATATACAGGTTAACAACCATGAAGGATCGGAGAAACAAAGGATCTTCTCTAAGATTAGGCTCAATGTTTACTTTTACAAAGTTTGTGCTACATCTAGACTACCACTGATGTTTTGATCCATGTGGAGCATTTTACTAATTGCTTATTTCTGTACTTTCCCGTACATGAAAAAACAAGCATTTGTATACTAATCATCATTGTGTGTATATTTAAGATGAATAGATGGATATAGCAGACTGCAGTCTAGTCTAGAGGAGATACTATAAAAGTTAGCTGCTTTTCTTTCCATAACTTATTTCTTATAGGAAAGATTTAGGTTTCTAACCTAAACATCCCTGGGTCTACATTCATGTAGCCTCAAAGTAAGAATTTATGTAAGCTATACAACTGGAATAGTTATAGAATTAAAGATTTTTTTTGTGTGTGAATGTTATTCACAGTGTGATAAGAACAGATCAAGGAATAGTTTCCTGAGTAAATGAAGTGATACCTAGTTCTCAAGTGTCTGGCTCAGAGAGGTATTCAGTAATAGCTGTTACCATTCTGGCCATTATTTTCTAATTAAAACAAATCATTAAAGATTTCTCATTATGTGATAGTGATCACTATAGTAATAAGACTTAGTAAGAATACTTCCCATTGATGAATTAGTTAAGCAAAGCATTATACAAAGCATCACAAATGAGTGTATGCTAAGAAGGCAATTTTCTGTAAGAATGATTCAAGTAATCCACTGTTTCTGACAATTCAGGAAATGCCACCCAATTAAATCTTAAAATCTCATGTATATTAAAATTCTATGTTTGGAAATTTTGAACATTACTTAAAACAACATAAAATGAGGACATTTTAATGACTTTAACCAATTATCTTAATATACTATCAGAACTTCTCTTATAAAAAGGAAGTTTTGGGGCCCCTGGGTGGCTTAGTCGGTTAAGCATCCAACTCTGGATTTCGGCTCAAGTCATGACCTCAGGGTCCTGAGATTGAGCCCTGCATTGGGCTCCACCATGGGCATGGGTCCTGCTCAAGATTTTCTCACTCTCTCTCTCTCTCTCTCTGCTTCTCTCCCCAACTCACGTTCTGTCTAAAATTAAAAAAAAAAAAGTTGTTTTAAAAAGGTAATTTTTTTTTCTAAAGGGTTCTATTATGTAAATTTACTAGATTCAAATTTGGAGGGCTCAGGTAAAGTTTGGTCATTTTGAAGGCTGGTTATGGGTAATAAGATGAAGCCACCTTATTACTATTTTAAAATTCAAACTTTTATTGTGTGTGTATGAGGTGAAAGGATTTGATATGGACATATACACACACATATAGCAGCAAAGTTCCTCTGTTCTTCCAAATTTCAGTGTGACAAGACCTTACATTTCCCTAAAATACCTGTTTATATAAGGTATTTTGATATACCTCACTTGATACACTGAGGTTCTGACGTAAGTTTGAGCAAGTTTGCAGCTATGCCTTCATCAAAAAATCCAAAGCTTAAGCAACCAACCATGACAGGCTATCTTGACATGCTACATTGAACCAAAGCTCGTTTTACTATATGTTTAAATGCAAATATCCATTAGTAATTTTATTTGAAAAGGAACACAGATTTCACATTAATAGTTCCCAATTAAAATAGACTATCTTTTCCCAATAGTTCACTAAAATGTTTGACAGGTAAGTAACAGGAAGGAAGCAATCATCTTATTTCTGTGATGAAACATAAGGAGTGAAATGGTCTTGTTTATTGCCTCCTCTCTCTTTTAATCAGATCTGAGAGCAATCATCACATTGAAGTCACTAAGCAAATAAACTCTTGGTTTTACTTATGGATTTCCTTAATAAGTCTATGTATTTCCAGCTTACTAAAAATACAGGTAGAATAGTTTATTAACATGTAAGATAATGAGTTTGAAAGCTTGAGGATTCTTTTACAGTGTTAATTTCAAGGTTTTAAATTTTAAAAATGACACAGCATTTTGTCTTAAAACTAGGAAAAAATCTAATACTTTAGAAAACATTACCAGAAAATTTAAGATCTTGACAATTATCTTGAAATTTTATTTTTAAAATACGTTGTTTTTTATTCATGTGAATAATTAGCAAATGATTTAAAATTTTAATTTTTATAACTTTTGTTTTTTAAATGTCTATTTATTTTGAGGGCATGTGCATGTGTGGGGGAGTAGTAGGAAGAGAGAATTCCAAGCAGGCTCTGACAGTGTGAAGCCCCATGCAGGGCTCAATCCCACCAACCTTGAGATCAAGACCTGAGCAGAAATCAAGAGTCTATGCTTAACCGACTGAGCCACCCAGGCACTCCTACAATTTTTTTTTTTTTTTTTTAAGTAGGCTCCATGTCCAATGTGGGGCTTGAACTCACAACCCTGAGATCAAAAGTCACATGCTCTACCAACTGAGCTCGCCAGGGACCCCAGAAAATGATTTTAAAGGTAGAAAATTCAATCCCCATACACTTCCCAAAACAAATCTCTAATTAAGCTATAAATTCTGGGTAAGCAAGGTCAAATTAATATATTGGGACAAGAAGGCCCAGAAGTGAAATCTTACAATGACATCTCCTTTTTCAGTTACAGGAAGTAAAAGGGAACAGAACGAAAAGTCAGGAAAGACAACGATTTATATCAGTTCTTTCTAGTATCTTCTATAAAGGAATAGTTTTGTATAAAATCATAGAAGGTCATTTTAGGGAAAATACAATGCACAAAAAGTTCATATTCTTTCCTTGGTTCATAGCAATGTTCTTAACTACTTAATGCCATACCTCAAATTAAATTGCAGTTTATTTCGTTAACAATTCAACTTTTTCATCTGTCACTAGGAGGTGGTAAATATCCTGACAATTCTTGATTATCAAAACTATTAGCTGGGCAAATATGGGAAACAAAATAGAAAAAGCTACTAACAGTGAGAATGGTTCTGTAGTTTAAATTATACGAAACAATTTTATATAACAATACAAAGAAATAAGCTACATTTCCCTTAAATGTACAGATATCAGTTGCTAAACTATCATAACCAGGATTATTTTTAATATACAGTCCAAACTCAAAGTACATTTCACACTCTATATTAAGACACTGTGGTGCAAAGGAAATAAGCCCACCAGTATTTTTACTTTTTGACATTAGTGTTGAAAATGGCAGCAACCATCAGTCTTCTTTGGAGTGTTCTTCCCGAACTATTATTTATCCCAAATCCCTATATTCTATTCACTTGACTGTCAAAACTAAGTAAGTTCCAAACAGCACATAAATTTTAAGCCAGTCAAACCTGGGAAATCACTCTTTCTTCAAGTATCCTTTTGAAGGATGGGATTGGGGAAAATTCCTCCAGGTTAGACAATATGATCCTAGGATGAGCTATATTTTTTATTCTAGAAAAAAAGAAATCCTGCCAGAATCCTTCACCTACTGTAAACTTTTTGGCAATCTTCAGAAGAAGAAAAATGAAATATTTACATATAGTGTCCTCGTATAACAACATAAATGTCCTGGAAAGGCAAGGCTGGGAGCCTGGGTTAGGAAATCTTAGAATTTGAAAAAATTTCAATGTGGCCAAGTTGGAAAATGTATGTCAATATCTAACAAAATTTAAGTTGTCATAACAAAAGTATTTAACATGATTAGATCACATTTAAAAGATGTTGATACGGGGAATCCTCAAATTTATAAAGCACTTGGGAATATGAATAGAAATATCAGCGTATGTTCAAAAGACCAACATTCAATTTGTCTGTGTAATATATTCAAATATACATTTAAATATATTTTGCATCTATGCTTAAAATTACATTGACATCACAGTGGCAGTAGTAAAAATCACTGCACTGCATGGCAGTGACAATACAATATTTACTTGTTACACAGTAACCACAAAATACATTTAGGCAATAAATACAATGTTATAGCACAGTTTCACCATTCTGGTATCATAACATCCTACTATCATTATATTTTGTCACAATACGGTTATATTAGGCTTGTCACAATCTGAGTCAAATAATATTTTAGAATAACAATATAATCTAATTACTTATATTTATGTGTATACACATAAGCAGCCAAATGTTTCACTTCCAAATAATATTTTAATGTAAAACAAATGTAATGGATTTGCTCTACAGAGCTATACAAAATAAAAAAAATCAAAATACAAAAACGCCATTAAGAAGTTAACAACTAAAATACTTCTAGACATATTTATTATTCCAAATGTACTAACTTCTATAATAACAACCTCTTCAACTTCTGTGCTCTTTGAGAATTAACTGTATACATGCAAAATATATTTCAAAATATCCAAAAACTGATACCTATTTCAATTATCTTAATGAACACCAATTTTCAGCATAAGCTTATTACAGTCAAATACTAGGGTCTCCCTCAAGCAAATCTGGAAGATTTTTAAATTATAGTTCAAGTTTATATCATTGTAGAAACACATAAGGAAGGTGCTTTGGGTTAACTTTTTGGTGGGTGCTTTAAGACACATACTTAAATCATTAGTCTTAGGTTTGATGAATGCTTAAAGCCACTTAAGAGTTCTCAAAAATTTGAGACAGCTGTAGCATAGTGAACACTAAATTTGAAGCCCAAAGATCAGCCTAGATAGACGGTCTCTAGTTTTATGACTCTGTTCACATCACTGTATTTGTGTCTGTTTTTAGAGCTCAAAGACATAACTCAACCTACATGTTTCAGAATCTCTTGTCCAGGTTTTTTTTTTTTTTTTTAACGCATTATTTTTCTTTCAGTCAAGACCTTAATGAGAATCAACTATATGCCAGGAACTGTGCTAGGCATTTTGTTATTCTAATGAGAAACTGAAGGTATAATGTCAGAAATGTGACCTTTTTGTTTGAATAGCTTCAGGATCAAGTGAATGAAGTTACAGATCTCCACTGAATTAAAAAAAAAAAAAAAAGGCAAGGATTAAGAACAGCTTTCAAGCTTTCAGTTCAAATATAGGACAACACCAGGTAAAATTCACCAGGGAAAAAGGTGAGATAAATATTTGCTAACTAGATATTTTGAATCATTTGTTTTTAGTACCATGAAATTGAGGAAGGCAACGGACTTAAAACAATTAAGTGAAAATACTTAAATTTATGTAGAAATAACCAGGATACAGTTAAGGACGTGAAATAACAGAGACAAGAAGCCACACTCTTTCTCACAGTTTGCTTGCCTTGTCAACTTCCTTTGCACTAAACCTACCTGAAAAGTGTACCTTGAAGGGTAAAAAATAGAGAAATGTCAAGTGAAGTACAAGAACCAGCAACGTCATTTATAATATTTTATGAAAGTGTACAAGATTTAACCGACACATATCACATACTATATAGAAGTTATGAAATATAAACATAGACCAATTTTAATGAAGAAACATTCTAACAGGTATTAACTAATTTACAAGCTCTTAACACAGCAGCTCTGTCCTACCAATCTAATGTGGTCAATCTCTGCAACATAATAGTTATGAAACAAGCTACTCTTCAGTAGGCTTCTCATGAAAAATTACAGATTTTACAGGAAGACCTAAGAACTGGATTTTTCTCATTAAAATATGAATTAACCTTAAACGTATCTTTGGAGTTTAACTCTGGGAGGCAAAATATATAGAGAAAAAAATTAACAAAAATTTATATACATATATTTAACGCAGACACTAGTATGACCGTCAATATCAACAACAGGATTTAACTCCTTTGAATCCACATAAGCCTTTAACATCCATTCCCTTAAAAGCCAGTCGAGTTTGTTTAAAGATTCAGAACCAGGAGATAAGCAGCCTGGCGGTGAAAGAAGGGAAGTTACTTTTTTTTTTTTTCCCCAGCATTTTCAAATGAAGCTCATCTCTCACAATGATACAAACTTTTGTAGGTTAGGCCAAACCACGAACTACCTGGGGTTGACAGAAGGGTGCAATCAGAGGCCAGGAGGGGATCCTAGAGATGAAGGCCAAACCGTCTCCAAGTATTAATGATTCCCCCTTATTAGGCAGCATTTCAAGAAAACAAACAAACAAAAAACATGTAGGGATCCCGTCGTAACCTAAAAAAGGTTGGTGGGCCAGAACCACAGTAGAAAGTGGGAGCAGTAACAGCATTTAGAAGTCTCAGTGTAACCCTTCCTCCCCTCCGTCACTATCAGACCGGACTATCCTCTCCACGTCCGAAGGCTGAGGGGGAGAGAGAGACGTGAGGTTAGGGCGGCTTCCCCGGCAGGTGCCCTCCCTAAACCCAAATCTCCGTTCTGAACCGACCTAAGAGCTGGTCCAGGGCTGGGAGCCCAGTTGATACCAGCAGCTGTCCATTCCGTACCGACGGTCGTGTGCCCGCGATGGACACCAGTCGAGAATAGCTGCTGTCAGAACCGCTTGCTCTAGGACCCCTCCTTTGGAAACTGGTGACGTTGTTCTTGCCGCCTGCCGCCACCATAGATCCAGTACTCCCAGCGCCGGTGCCGCAGGTCGCCACTGCCGCCATCTTGGAGCTTCCCGCGTTGACCCAATAGGAACTCTGGGAACTCAAGCAGCGGGCCTGTCAGAGCCAGTCCCAAACTCCCGCCTCCTTGCCCAGTACCACGGCTCTCGTGGCCAATAGGATTGAGAGTTCTCTTTCTAGTCAACCAATCGCAAGGAGGATTGCTGAAAAGTGAGCTCTACGTGGGGACGGCGGACTTTTCTGGGGCCCAGGTGAGAAAGGCCCACCTGAGTCCTGGGTGAGTCTACCTTGGTTCTTTGGGGATAGAGGTGGGTCGTGTTCAAAATTTTTCTCGTTTTGAGTATTCTCTCTGAGTTAAAGAAAAGGCTAGTAGAGGAGCGATATATCTAGAAACTACCAGTGGGAAATTGCACCTTTCACCGCTCCTTGGTAAAGAGAAAAGATATTTTCCCTCGCCTCTTTCTCTTCTGATTTCTGAAAGAAAATTCATACCGCCTTTAACATCAGGATTGTTTTTTTCCTTTTTCTTTCTTTTTTTTTTCTTTCTTGGGATGGTTGTGTTATATTGAAGAAACTGGAATTGGAACTCTTAATGAGTTGCTTGCTCAGCATCTGGGCTCAGTTCATCAGTGCCGATGCCAGGGAGGTGGGTTGAATTTAGACCTTAAGGGGAAAACTCTTGAGCTTTGAGGCGATTTGGTGTTCCTGTTTCAAACAACAAATGACAAAATGTACTTCTTTGACAAGTCCCCATGAGAAGCTTTCGTTAATTTTAATTAGTGCTTCTGGAAGTCTTGGGGCGCGTTTCCATAAGTAGTGTGAATGACAAGTGTTACTCTGACAACCTTGTTCACACATTTAATTGTCATTTGCTGTTAAGGCAGCTGCAAATAACAGAAAATACTTTAAGTCTCTTCTCCCGCCCCCCCCCCCCCAAAAAAAAACCTGGTGAGTATTGGATGTGTATGTACTTTCTTTTTCTAGTGATTTGTGAACTCTGAATTGAGAGCTTTTTTATTAGAATTTTATGTGCTGAAAAAAGATGTGATTTAGAGATGTGTCTTTGGATTTAAAACTTTTCTCAAAACTGAGCTGGTTAGAGGAGTGATTTTTAAGGTATTCACGATTGACAAATGACTAAACTAAAATAGACTCCCAAATCATGCCTGCATTACTAGATTATTGGTTTTGACAGTGATTTATGATACTTTAAAAATATATCCAACCTCACTGAAATTCTTGCCATAGGATTGTCTTAAATCGCAGTGACTTGTTAAAACTTTTTGGCCTGTTCTGTTTGATAAATTGCAGTTAGTATTGTGAAATAGTGGCTGGTGGGTTTTGTTTTTGTTTTTAAAGTAAAATGTTAAGACTACAAAACAAACCACCTTACTCTTTAACAATATATCAGCTGGAAAGCTTGATCAAGGTTTAGATGCTTTCATTTAGACTCTTTCATCAGTATATATTTGTAATCGAAATTATTCAGTAAATAGCTGTTGAGTGCTTGCTTTCTGCTTAGACCTAATATGTCATTTTAGGCCTATTGAAGTAAAAATGTTCTCATTTGGGGATACAAGATTAACATGTAGAAAACAGCATAGCAGTTGAAGTGAACACATTGGACAATTGGCACTAATATTTTCCTGTGGTGAATAAGTACTAAGAAGGCCAAAACAAAAGGAACAAAGCAGTCTAATATCAAATGGAAACTTCTTGGATATTTTTGCTGCTCTGAAAACTTTGAAATACTACTAATATTGAATGTTTATGGGCTTCTTTACTACATATTCCCTTATTTTCTACTCCATTTACTTCACCCTTTAGTTTTTTAAAGGCAATGGTATGATGCTTTATCTTATTACTAGAAATGAAGAATTGTTTTTCAACTTTATAATTAGGAAAGCATGCCGTATATATGCACACAAAGCCATTCTTGAAATGAGGCTGTATCTTTCATATAACATAATCATAGAATAAATTAATCTGTCTTAATTTTTTTTTTTTTTGATGAAGACAAAACTTTTGCCCTCAAAGCAAAATCTTGAATTTACCAGTATGTAGAGTTGTGTATAAAACATTGGAATAAATGAGGTATTTGTGGAAGGGAAGAGTTAAAAGAATATGTTTAGGTGTGGTGTTAATAATGATTAATAACAACTTAATTAACAACAATTGTTTATTGAGCACATACTAAATCCCAGGCAGTAGGCTAAGCATTCAGGTTATAGGAGAAAGAATAGTTTCTTTTCTCCTTGAGTTGTGGGAGGAAAGTGGGTAAATAGGATAGTAAAGTATATTATAAATCCTTGGAGGACAAATGCAGGTTACCTAACTTGGACTGAGAGAGGGGGGTTGTGGGAAGTTTCTACTGAAAAGGAAGTTTAACCTGTGTGGATGAAGGATGTGTAAGAGATAAGGGCATTATAGACAATGAAAGCCATTACAGAGAATGCAGAGACTTTCTTCAATAAATCTGCACCCATTGCTTCTGTGCAGGTTAGTTCTCATGATTTATACAGAGTGCTAAGAAGAGACTAGAGAAGTTAGACAAAGGTCTAATTGATTTTTTTTTTTAAGGTTGTGGTTCTTATTTTTTGTAAAAATAATGGGAAATGGGAAATCACTTAAAAATTTTAAGTAAAGTGTTAGCATGATGATCATATTTCATTGTTGTGTTTTGGCTAAGAGTATACTAGAAGAGAATCGATTGGGATAAAAAACATGAAATGAATTAGAGATTACTATGAGGAGTAGAATTGATATGACCAAGGAAAGTTGACAGGAGGAATCAAAGATGACTAACAGGTTTCTGCTTTGAACGGGTTTGTGAATAACAGAGGATCAAGAATAAAGGAAAACAGCAGAATTTTGTACTTCTCGTGTTAGTTGTTGTACAGAATGGGAGATAATAAAATGAGTTTTTAAAATCTGTTTTGAATATGTTTAAAAATTTTTTAATGTTTGCTTATTTTTGAGAGAGAGAGAGACAGAGTACGAGGGGGGTGGGTGCAGAGACAGAGAGTGAGACACAGAATCTGAATGAAACAGGCCCCAGGCTCTGAGCTGTCAGCACAGAGCCCGACGCGGGGCTTGAACTCAGGAATGGTGAGATCATGACCTGAGCCGAAGTCAGATGCTTAACCTACTGAGCAACCCAGATGCCCCTGTTTTGAATATGTTTAATTGGAGGTACCCTTGTAGTATCCAACTAGAGATGTCCAATACACCGTGGATTATGTGACAGAGGGATCATATAGATTTGACAGATGAAACATATAGATTTGAAATTAATTAGCACATGTTGGGAGTTTACCTCAAGGGAATGGATAAAGTCACCAAGGAAATATATACTTTAAGATGAGAAGAAAAAAGAACCAAGAATAAACTTTGGGGTACGTGAACATTTAAAAAGTGGGCAGTTGGGGCGCCTGAGTGGCTCAGTTGGTTGGGTGTCCAACTTCGGCTCAGGTCATGATCTCACGGTTCGTGGGTTCAAGCCCCATGTCAGGCTCTGTGCTGACAGCTCGGAGCCTGGAGCCTGCTTCGGATTCTGTGTCTCCCTCTCTCTCTCTGGCCCTCCCCCGCTCACACTCTGTCTCTCTCTGCCTCTCAAAAATAAATTAAAAAAAAATGTAAAATAAATAAATAAAAAGTGGGCAGAGGAACAGAAAGTAAAGTAAGAGTTGGGAAGTGTTTATTTGATTTAGTAATAATGTTTCTTAGATTTTGTTAAAGGAAGATTTGATGGAGTAGCAAAATTAAAAGTAAAATAATTATATTTAGGATTGAATGGCAAATGAATATTCTGTAAAAGACCATTTTACATTTTAGAAAGCTTTCCTATGAAGGGGGATAGAGGGAGATGACAAAGGTTTAAGGGAGGAGTTTTGTTAAAGAGAGAAAGAAAATAGGCACTGGAAAATAATTCTAGACAACTGATAAAGCAAAGGACCTGAATGAAATACAAGGAATGGAAATCATAGCATAGGAGAAGGATCAGTTTTTGAAAGGAGGGGGGACAATTCGATGGCTAAGGTGTGTAAAAGAAAAGAAGCTCTTTTCCCTCCTTTCTGCCATTAAATCTTGCAATCCTTAAGACCATTTTGACTTTTTATTCCATATTCTTACTTTTATCCAGTCCCAGGACTTCAGTTACCATTTATATATCAATGATTAACATAAATAGTCCAGAACGCTTCTCTGACTTCCAGAAGTATAAATTCAGGTATTTACTTTACCTGTTTCTTGAAAATCTTAGTGGGACCTCAAACTCATAATGCCCAAGAATGAATTTTCTCTTGTGTTTTGTATCTCCGTAAATGATAGGACCATTTACAGAATTAGTTGCCTAAGACAAGTAACCTCACTTACACTCTGGTCCTCTTTTTTTTTTTTTTTTTTTGAATATTTATTTATTTTGAGAGAGAGATGGAGTGCAAGCAGGGGAGGGGCAGAGAGACAGAGAGAGAGAAAGGGAGGGAATCCCAAGCAAACTCCTCAATGTCAGTGAAGAGCCCCATGCAGGGCTCGAACTCACAAACTGTGAGATCATGACCTGAGCCGAAATCAGAGTCTGACGCTTAACTGACTGAGCCACCCAGGTGCCCCACTCAGGTCCTCTTTCAAGCATCATTCTGCCGTATCCATTACATAGCCAAGACCTATGGAGTTTACTTCTTCATAGCTTTCTAATCCATTCTGGGACATATAGCCCTCATCATGGTTCACCTGCAGTATATTCTTTATTCAAGAGCTATCCTAATCCTTTCTAAATAGAAATCTGATAATATAAAAACAATACTAAGCACTTGCATGTAGTTCCCTCTACTTGCCTCTTTAGGCACATCATTCTGTAAATTTCCTTACTCTCTCTACTCTAGCATTTATTCATTCTCCTGTACTCCACAAGTTTTCCTCCTCCTAAAGGCCACTAGTTAATTTCTACTTATCCTTCAAATCTCACTTCAACCTACACATTCTCATTAAAGCCATCTCTCCTTGCTGTCGAAATGAAATCAGCTCCTATATACCAACAATGAATGAGTGGAATTGGAAATTGAAAACACAATCTAATTTACATTAGTAGCCAAAAAAATTAAGTACTTAGGCATAAATCTGAAAAAGATATTTATAAGATCTATAAGAGGAGAACTACAAAACTTTGACGAATAAAATTGAAGAAAAACCAAAAAAAATAGATATTCCATGTTAATGGGTATGAAACTCAAGGTCAAGGTGTTGGTTCTTCCCAAATTAATCTCTAGATTCAATGCAATCCAAATTAAAATCCCAGCAAATTACTTTATTAATATTGACAAACTGATTTTTTTTTTTTTTAATTTTTTTTTTCAACGTTTTTTATTTATTTTTGGGACAGAGAGAGACAGAGCATGAACGGGGGAGGGGCAGAGAGAGAGGGAGACACAGAATCGGAAACAGGCTCCAGGCTCCGAGCCATCAGCCCAGAGCCTGACGCGGGGCTCGAACTCACGGACCGCGAGATCATGACCTGGCTGAAGTCGGACGCTTAACCGACTGCGCCACCCAGGCGCCCCTTGACAAACTGATTTTAAAGTTCTTATGAAGAGGCAAAAGACCAAAAATAGCAAACACAAATAGCAAAATTGGAGGACTGAAACCACATGACTTCAAGATTTACTACAAAGTCACGCTAATTAAGACAGTGTGGAATTGGCAAAAGAATAGACAGATCAGTGGAACAGAATAGAGTACCCAGAAATAAACTCACATAACTACAATCAACTGATCTTTGACAAATGAGCGAAGGTAATATAATAAAGCAAAGATAGTCTTTTCAACAGATGATGCTGGAAGAACATATAAATGGCAAAGAAAAATTAGAATCTAGGCACAGACCTTACATCCTTCACAAAAATTAGCTCTACTAGATCACATATCTAAACATAAAATGCAAAACTATAGAACTCCTAGAAGATAACATAGGAGAAAACTAGACAATCTTGGGTATATGATACTTTTTTAGATGTGAAACCAAAGATATCCATGAAAGAAGGAATTGATTACCTTGAGTTCATTAAAATTAAAAACTCTTGCTCTTTGAGAGACAATGTCAAGGGAATGAGAAGAAAAGCTACATACTCAAGAAAATATTTGCAAATGATATACCTGATAAAATATTGTTATCCAGAATATATAAACTCTTTAAAAAAAAAAACTCCATAGTAAACAACCAGATTTAAAAATGGGCCAAAAACCTTATGATACACTTGACCAAAGAAGACATGCAAATGACAAAAAGCAAATGAAAGGATGCTTCACATCATATGTCATCAGAGAAATGGAAATTTAAGCAACGTTGAGATATTAGTGCATACCTACTAAAGTGGCCAAAATCTGAAACACTGACAACACCAAGTGCTGATGAGAATGTGGAGCAACAGGAACTCTTATACATTGCTGATGAAAATCAAAATTGTACAGCCACTTTGGAAGATAATTTGGAGATTTCTTACAAAACTGAACATGCTCTTACCATATGCTCCAACAGTCATTCACCTAGGCATTTATCCAAAGGAGTTGAAAATAGCCACATACATACTTGCACATGGATGTTTGTTTATAGCAGCTTTATTCATAATTGCCAAAACTTAGAAGCAACCAAGATGTCCTTCATTAAGTGAATGGATGAATAAAATTCTGGACGATGGAATATTATTCAGTGGTAAAAACAAATGAGCTATCAAGCTATGAAAAGACATGGAGGAACCTTAAATGCAAATTACTAAGTGAAAGAAACCAATTTGAAAGAGCTACATACCTAGTCCAACTCTATGAAATTCTGGAAAAGCAAAACTGTGGAGACCATAAAAAGATCAGTGGTTGTCAGAAGTGTTTGGTGGGGAAAGATGAATAAACAGAGCATAGGGGATTTTTAGTGAAAATGTTCCATATAATTGTTGGATATGTCACTATACTTTTGTCCAAACCCATAGAAATGTACAGCACCAAACGTGAATCCTAAGATCAGCTGTGGACTTTGGGTGATTATAATATCTCAATATAGGTTCATCCTTGGTAAAAAAATGTGCTATTTTCTGGTGACTAATATTGATAATAGGGGAGGCTGTACATGTGTGGAGTCAAGAGTATATGGAAAATTTCTGTACTTTTCTCTCAATTTTATTGTAACCCTAAAACTTCTTTAATATGAAATTAGCTGTATAAAATTTCAATCTGAGGTTTCCATAAGCAATATCTATATCACTTTTGTTGCCACATAGTAGGACCATTTTCACAAGGGTTCCAACAAGTTGGTATTCTGAGAAGTCTTCGAGTGCAGTTTTAAAACTGTAGCAACCTATTTAAGGTATATCAGAAAACTTAATGGTCATGGTAAGCAACTAGCATCTTATGACTGAAATGGAAACCTCAGTGGCTTTTTGAGACTTAGGGTTCATATTACAACTGTGACTATGAAGGTAAACCATATTAATAGAGATCTTGTAGAGGCTTACTACAAGGTCTGATGGTGTTCTGGCAGCATGATTGAATGAATAAATGTCAAAATCATGTGTGCACAGGGTGAGTTCTTAACCCCATATAATCTCTTTTTGCTTCCTTTTAGTACATTCACGAAGAGAAACCATGGTCCTGATTTGCTTTACCTGTTTTTGTACTTTATGTAAATGAAGCCATCACTATTTGACTTCTTTTGTTCAACACTGTATTTGTGAAATGATTGCTATTAATGTGTACAGATGTGGATTATTTATTGCTTTATAGTGATGTGTAGGGATGCCTGGATGGCTCAGCATCCAACTCTTGATTTCGGCTCAGGTCATGATCTCACGGTTCATATAAATTCAATCCCTGAATTGGGCTCTGTGCTGTCAGTGCAGAGCCTGCTTGGGATTCTCTCTCTCTCTCTCTCTCTCTCTGCCCCTCCACCATGCTTGCTACTCTCAAATAAACTTAAAAAAAAAAAAATTGGGGCACCTGGGTGGCTCAGTTGGTTAAGCGTCCGACTTCGGCTCAGGTCACGATCTCACAGTATGTGAGTTTGAGCCCTGCATTAGGCTCTGTGTTAACAGCTCAGAGCCTGGAGCCTGCTTCGGATTCTGTGTCCCCCTGTCTCTTCTCTGCCCCTACCCTACCCCAGTTGCACTCTGTCGCTCTATGTCTTTCAAAAATAAAATATATGTAAAAAAAATTTTTTTAAATAAAAATTAAAAATTAAAAAAATTGTAGTATTGTGTAAATATATCACAATTCATTATTCATTCTACTGTTGAAAGGGATTTGGCTAGTTTGCTGTTTGGGGCCAAATATTTTTCTAACGTGGTTGTACCAATTTACACTCTTACCAGGAATGTTTGAGAATTTCAGTTGCCTGTCATCCTTACCAACACTTAATATTTTCTTTTCACTGTAGCCTTTCTGAAAGGGTTGTGGTATGACATTGTCATTTGGATTTTAACTGATCAAGTTGAGCACCTGTTTGTATGTTTATTGGCCATTTAGATAAACTTCTTGTGTGAAGAGTCTGGTCATGTCTTTGCTAATTTTTTTTTTTTTTTTTTAAGTATTGTTGGATTGTTTAGATTTTTAGATTCTTTTTATATTTTGGAAAGAAGTCCAGTTTGGAATAAATGTGTTACAAATTTCCTCTCTTAGTCTGTGACTTCCCTTTTCATATTCTTTTTTTTTTTATGTTTATTTATTTTTGAGAGAGAGGGAGAGACCAAGCTGGAGTGGAGGAGGGGCACAGAGACACAGAATCTGAAGCAGGCTCCAGGCTCTCAGCTGTCAGCACAGAGCCAGACATGGGGCTTGAACTCATGGACTGTGAGATCATGACCTGAGCCAAAGTCAGATGCTTAATCGACTGAGTCACCCAGGTGCCCCTCATATTTTTTTTTTTTTTTAAGATTTTATTTTTTAAGTAATCTTTTCCCGTAACATGGGGCTTTTAACTCACAATGCTGAGATGAAGAGTAGCATGCTCCACAGACTGAGCCAGCCGAGTGCCCTACCTTTTCATATTTTTGTCTTTCATTTTTAGTCAGAATATATTCTGATGTATCAATTTTTTATTTTATGGCTGTTTGCCTACTCCAAGATTTCAAAGATGATCTCAATGTTTCTTCTAGATATTTCTTCTGTAATCTGCTGGAATTGATTTTATTTTTCCTTCGGTGTTAGGTAGGAGTAAAGGTGTATTTGTTTTTCCTATATAGATAGTTTATTGACCTACTACCATCTATTGAAAAGACAGTTCTTTCCCTGCTATATTGAATCATTACTTTTTCAATAAGTAAAATCACATTGATTAGGTAGATTTTTTTTCTGGCTTCCCCATTTCATTGGTTAGTTTGCGATACTTCAGGTTTTTCAGGATGACTTTTTTCCTTTTTTAACTACTTATACTGTATTGTGCTGAAACTAAATCTGTAAAAATAAGAAACCTTTGTGACAATCTTTTACAACTTTGACTCGTCAGCAAAATCTTTTGGCTTCTATTTAGTCTGTAGAGCCTTCAGATAATTGTTTTTGTATTTGGTCTTGCTTTTATGGTTGTCTATGGGAAGAGTTTGTCGTAAGTGTACTTCACCATACTAGAAACAGTTCTTACTACGTTTTTAATGACTATAATTGCTAATATTATTTGTGTTTCTTTCTTTTTTCATAGGATTGCTAGAGATTTTTCATTTTTATTCTTTTCCCAAAAATCAACTTTTGGGCTTAATTTTTTTTCTGTTTTATGTTCACTTTTTACTATGTCAATTACTGCTTTTTATTTTTATCTGTTTTCTACATTTATTGGTTTTGATTTGCTGAGATTTTGGTTTTCCCCCTTGTGATAAAAGCTTAATTCATCAATTTTCTTCCTTCTTTTCTAATATACTGTTTATAGTTAAGAGTGTAATTTCTCTAAATACTGCTTTTGCTGCATCCTACAACTTTTAATATTTTATGTTTTCATAAGCATTTATTTCAAAATATTTTCAACTTTTTTGGTTTGATTTCCTCACTGACCCATGAATTTTTTAGGAAATTTTAAGAATGCCAAAATAACACATTATACTGGATGCAAGGAAAGCAGGTATAATCTGGAACTGTCCAGAGCACATGAGTACTTATGTTCATCCCGCTTTTAGTGGATATTTAAATATAAACAGAAAACTGGGGGAGTTTAAAATTAAAATTTAAAAATCCATTGTATACTCCTATGTTGGAATATTCAGTGTAGTAGGGTAAATGTGTCAGAAGGTAAACATGTTTTAGTTCAAGGAAATTTGTCAAGTAAATGTATCTATAAAGGTAAACAAGACGTTTTTAATGGTAAACACTAGAACACTAACAATTTTCAGTGATAAAAGTAAAAGAAATTTTAGAGCAGGATAAACTGGGACTATTCTTCAAGAAAGCCCAAATAAGGAATTGAACAACTGGTGACTGGTGCCAGGTGCTCCTTTCGTGTGTTACCTTTGAGGAATCTCATAGGCATAAAACTGTTGTGCTAATCTGAACCCATGTGTTGTTCTAATTGTCCTGGACATTTCTGATGAGGTGTGATCAGTTCATCTTCACTATGAATAATTATGGAAACCCAGGGAAAGGCCACATATTTAAAACCATTCTATTTGAAGCTTCTTACATCATATCTGATTTTGCATGGAGGGTCTCAAAGACTAGTAAAGCTCCCCTCTAAAGAAATATATAATTCTTGGCCCAATGAGTAGTGTTAACAGAGGGAAATATGTTATTTTGACTACTGTTTTCTAGTTTAAGAGTCTGGGTATGAAATATGTTTATACTTTATATACTGGATATGAAGTTTCTTGCAGTATAAGATGAAAATTAAAATTCGTAGCAAACATTTTCCTTGTTAACTCAGAACTAAATTGGAGCCATCTATTATACAACTTTTTAAAACTTTTTATTCATGACTCGTTCCATATTTTACCTTTCTTTGAATTATATTGTCTTAGGAAACACTTTTTTTTATTACTTTCAAGTTTGATAGCATTATTTGCATTCCCTACATTGAATTCTTTTATAATATAATATAATATAATATAATATAATATAATTCTTTTATATATCTGTGATGACATTTACTAACTTATTTGTAATGCTATATATTTGGATTTTCTTTTCTCTGAATAACTTTGAAGCATTATTTTAAAGAAAATTGTAATATTCATTTTTGAGAGACAGAGAGAGACACAGAGCATGTGTGGGGGAGGGGCAGAGAGAGGTGGAGACACAGAATCCAAAGCAGGCTCCAGGCTCTGAGCTGTCAGCACAGAGCCTGACCTGGGACTTGAACTCACAGACTGCGAGATCATGACCTGAGCTGAAGTTGGATGCTTAACTGACTGAGCCACCCAGGTGCCCCTGAAGCATTATTTAAAAAAAAAAAAAAAAAAAAAAAAAAAAAATATATATATATATATATTTTTTTTTTTTTTAAAGGTAATATATATATATATATTTTTTTTAAAGGTATTTTCATAGAATGACATCTTAGGTTTATGCATTAATGATTTCCATTTCTAACATTACTAATTTATCTTTTTCTGAATTTAATCTTTCTTCCTGCTTCTCTTACCTATATGTTTATTTTTTCACTATAGTACTTTTTAAAGCAATAATTAAAATACAGTTCTAGTGATCTATTGTAGTAATTTCCAAATAAGCCATGTCCAGCAGAATTTCTTCTGTTGATGGAAATGTTCTATGCCTACAGTGTCCAGTACAATAACCATTAAATACATATGGCTGTTGGGCACTTACAGTGTGGTTGACATGACTGAGGAACTGAAGTTTTAATTTTATTATTTAAATTTAAACACTGCATTTGGCTAGTTGCTACTATATTGGACAGCATAGCTATAGATCAAGATTCGACAAATGTTTCTGTAAAAGACCAAATGGTAAATATTTTAGGCTTTGCACACCATATGGTCCCTGTTGCAACTTAACTCTGCTGTTGTAGTTAGTAGGAAAGCAGCCACAGAGAACATGTAAACATATAAGCATTCTGTATTACAGTAAAACCTTAATTGCTAAAGTGGTGCTGGCAGGATTTGGCTTGTTGGCTCAAGTTTGACAACTTCTACTCTAGATCAAAGATGTACTTAGTAGTATATATATTTTTTTCTTCTCCTGCTCTGTATTGTCTGGGTCCTTTCCATTATTTTTTCCTCGTGTGTGTGTGTGTTGGAGAGGACAGAGGAGTCTCTTTTCCTGTACTGTTTTGAAAGAGATTATCACCCACACTGGGTTATTACTCTGTATTTCTTCAACTTTTGTTCCAACTTTTCAAGTTTTTCTGTATGTTGCAGGGCGGGGGTGGGGGAGATGGTGGTGGATAGGCATTCTATTAAATTTCTTTAAACTATACTCTTTGTTCTTTTAATTCTATTCTTTCATACACTTCTTGTTTTGTAGGTACAATATCCAGTTTTTCTGAAGATGTTAATTAGAATTCTTTTTCTTTCTTTTTCCCTCGAATTACCTGTTATCTCTAGAGTTGTTTGTTCTTTTTTTCATCATGGGCCTTTTTCATTCTTGTGGTTTCCTTAAATGTTGGTGATCCTTGGATGTCCATCATGTTAATATATGACCAGTTGAATAATATAGATTATTGGAATAGGTTTTTTTCTTGATTCCATAGCAAATCTTTACCCTAAATGGAAAGAATATTTATGGGGAGTTTTTTGGTAGGTAGGTAGGATTTACTTATTAGTGTGCTTTGCTCAGAATAAATAAGCAGACAGGCCAGGCGCTTCTCT
Source organism: Neofelis nebulosa (assembly GCF_028018385.1). Taxonomy (NCBI): domain Eukaryota; kingdom Metazoa; phylum Chordata; class Mammalia; order Carnivora; family Felidae; genus Neofelis; species Neofelis nebulosa. Next base: position 85,836,525 of record NC_080791.1, on the reverse strand, counting down.
AATAACCAGATAAGGAGGATTCTTCCCTAGGTTTCCAGGCACCATATCAGGAAGTTTTTACCTTTTTTAAGTATGCTAATCTCCATAACTGTTGATTCAGCCCACAACCCCTTTGGAATCACAAGAAAAAAAGTCCTATCTTCCCTGAAACATTCTTTGTGTGTGCTTGGCCAGGGGTCAGCGTACTTTTTATGTTTTGTAGGCCTTACCACCTCTTTCAGAACTACTCCACTCTGTCATTTCCACCCTAACCTACCTATCACTATGATTTCATACATTATATCTTATAGAAATTCTTCAAAATCTCTAGTATGTTGATGCTTTTCACCCCCTTTTACTGGCCTGAGGGTCAGCCTATTATTCTATTCAGGCCTTCAACGGATTGGTTGAGGCATACTCATGTTAGCGATGGCAATCTGCTTTACTCAGTCTGATAATCTAAATGTTAATCTATTCCAGAAGCACCCTCACAGGAACACCCAGAATATTGTTTGACTAGATATTTTGGTACCCCATAGCCCAGTCAAGTTGACACACAAAATTAGTCATCATAGTCCTGTAACTACTAAGTGGTAGAACTAGGATTCACAACAGAGCTGTCTGATGACAAAAATCCATGCTCTTATTTAGTAGTTGCACTTGTATCCAAACTCAGTGTCCTCCATAAAGGTAGCTCTTTATTTAGCCAATTTATGAATACTAGCACTAGAAATGAGGCATATTTCCCTTGCTAAAATGGGTTATATATCCATAGTGACTAGGATGGTGAGAAAATGTGATATGAAACAACTGAGACAGTAAGTGCAATATATTTAACCCAGAGATGAATAATTTTGAGTTTCCTAAGGCCTGTGTTAATCTGGTGAGAGGGAAATAAGACCCTTTGTTTCTCCAGAGCATAGAAATTTTAATTTCAACTCAGATTAAAGAACTTTTTTATCAGGATTGTCCAGCACTGAAACAAGATCTTTAATAATTTAATGGAAGATTTGCTTTTAAAAATCTTTAGAATCTGATTGAATTTGGCTTCCCAGTGATGGCCCACCCTAAGCCCTGGAACATGTGAACGTTCTTAGATGTCACTTCCCTAATTATGTTTTCACATGGCACAGTTGACCTAAAGATGGGGAAACTGACCATGTTGAGCCTGATCTAATCATGAGACTTTCAGGGGAAAAAAAGAATATTCTCCACCTGGTAACAGAAGAGGAAGTTGTAACATGCTGGGTCTGAAGATGAAGACAGCATGGGAAAAGGAATATAGGAAACCTTAAGGAGATGAGAGATGCCCTCAGCTGGTAACAAGCAAAAAGAGGGAACCTTAGACTATATCTCAGTTGCAAGAAACAGGGTTCTGCCAGCAACCTAGAAGTGGTTGGTGGTGGATTGCTCCTCAGTGACTCCAGAGAAGAGCTCAGTCTGAAATCCTGATATTTGGCCTTGTGATACCCTGAGCAAAGAACCCAATCAAGACTGTCTATATTGGTAATCTGCAGAACTGTAGGGTAATGGATGTTGATTAAAATTTTAAAAAATCTTTAGAATTTTAATGTCATGTCTTACTTTTTATATTTTTCATTCTCCAAATGGAAAGTTAAAAACAAAGGTAAAGGCCATTTTGTATTGTAGGCATCCCTTGGTTTATTTCACTTTATTGTGCTTCACAGATAATACATTTGTTACAAATTGGAGACTTGTGGCAACCCTGCGATGAGAAAGTCTACTGGCACCATTTTTCCAACAGCATTTGCTCATTTTGTGCCTCTGTTTCACATTTTGGTAGTTCTCACAATATTTCAGCCTTTTTCATTATTATTTGTTATGGTGATCTGTGATCAGTGACCTTTGATGGTACTATTATAATTGTTTGGGACATCACACATTGTGCCCATATAAGACAGTGAATTTAACCAATTAATCTTACATGTGTTCTGCCTAGTCCCAGCCATTTTCCATCTCTCAATCTCCTTGGGCCACCCTATTCTCCGAGACATAACAATATGAAATGAGGCCAGTTAATAGCCCTACAGTGGCCTCTAAGTACTCAAGTGAAAGGGAAATCCCACATCTCTCACTTATTTTTTTTAAAGATTTTATTTTACTTTTGAGAGGGCGGGGGGCTGAGGGGAGTTGAGAGAGAGAATCTTAAGCAGGCTCCACACCTGGCACAGAGCCCGACGCGGGCTTGATCTCAGGACCGTGAGATTACGACCTGAGCTGACACTTAACTGACTGAGCAACCAGGCACCCCTACATCTCTTACTTTAAATCAAAAGCCAGATATGGAGCTTAGAGAGGAAGGCATGTTGAAAGCCAAGATATGCTGAAAGCCTAATCCGGGTCAAGGCTCCAACTCTCTTCAATTCTGTGAAGGCTGAGAGAGATGAGGAACCTTCAGAAGAAGCTTGAAGCTAGCAGAGGTTGGTTTGTGAGGTTTGAAGAAAGAAGCTGTCTTTATAACATAGAAGTATGTAGTGAAGCAGCAAGAGCTCATGTAGAAGCTGCAACACTATTGAGAAGATCTAGCTAAGATCATTAACAAAGGTGGTCACACTAAACTAGATTTTCAATATAGACATAGACAAAATAGCCTTCTATTGAAAGAAGATGCCATCTGGGACTTTCATAGGTAGAGAGGAGAAGTCGGTGCCTGGCTTCAAAGCTTCTAAGGACAGGCTGATTCTCTTGTTAGGGGTTAATGCAACTGACGACTTGAAGTTGAAGCCAGTGCTTATTTATCATTCTGAAAATCTAGTGCCCTTAAGAATTATGCTAAATCTATTCAGTCTGTGCTCTGTAAAGGGAACACCAAACCCTGGATGACAGCACATTTATTTACAACATAGTTTCCTGAATATTTTAAGTTTAAGGTTTTCTCACAAAAAAAGATTCCTTCATAGTGTTACTGCTCATTGACAATGTATCTGGTCACCCCAGAGCTCTGATGAAGACGTACAATGAGATGAATGTTTTCATGCCTGCTAACACAGCATCCATTCTTCACCCCATGGATCAAGGAGTAATTTCCACTTTCAAGCCTTATTATTTAAGAAATATATTTCATAAGGCTGTAACTGCAATAGATAGTGATTCCTCTGATGGATCTGGGCAAAATAAACTGAAAGCCTTCTGGAAAGGATTTGCCATTCTAGATGACATTAACAACACTAATGATTCATGGGAAGAGGTCAAAATGTCAACGTTAACAAGAGTTTGGAAGAAGTTAATTCCAGCCTTCATGGTTGACTTTGAGGGTTTCAAACCTTCAGAAAGTGACTATGGATGTGGTAGAAATAGCAAGAAAACTAGAATTAGAAGTGGAGCCTGAAGATGCAACTGAATTGCTGCAATCTCATGATAAAACTTGAATGGATGAGGAGTTGCTTCTCTGTCTCTCTCTCTGCCCCTCGCTCTCTCTCAAAAATAAATAAATACTGCTAAAAATCCTTTTTGTGATAAAATTCACTATTTTCTTTTTTTCTAAAGGTACTCTTCAGTGCCACTAAGTATATTTACAGTGTTGTATAAACATTGTCACTATTTTTGAAACTTTGTCATCATCTCAAACAGAAACTCTTTCCCCATTGAGCAATAACTTCCCATTCCTCCATCCTCTGGTAACTTTTATTCTATTTTCTGTCTCTGAGTTTGCATATCTAGGTACCTTATATAAGTGGAATCATATATTATTCTTTATTAGCATTTGCATAATGTTTTTCACTTAGCATAGTGTTTTTCAAAGTTCATTCATCTTGTATCATGCATCAGAACTTCATTTCTTTTTATGGTTGAATAATATTTCATTGTATGTGTGTAGCACATTTTGTTCATGCATTTTTTTGATAGACACTTGGGTTGTTTCCTTTTGCCTATCATGAGTAATACTGAAAAGAACATTGGTGTATAAATATCTGCTAGAGTCCCTGCTATCAGTTTCTTCAGGTGTATCCCTAGGAGTGGAATTTGCTGGATCATATGGTAAGTCTCACTTTGTGAGGAACTGCCACAGTGTTTTCCAGAGTGGCTGACCATTTTGTGTTCAGTAATAGTACGTAAGGGTTCCAGTTTCTCCCTGTGCTTAGCAACTTATGTTGGTTTTTGTTTTTTGGATAATAGCCATCCTAGTGAGTTTGCAGTGGTATCTGATTGTGGTTTTGATTTGCATTTTCCTAATGATTTGTGATGTTAGCATCTTATGTAATCTAGATAGCCTCAGAATTGTCCAAGTCATTTGGTACTGATTTCTTTTTTGCTTAACAGTTCCTTCTTCTCTCTTTCTCTCACATTTTACTATAATACACCTTTAATAATTTGGAAGTCTCCTCAGCCAAATATACAATTCATTCTTAAACATTCTGCTTTTCACTCAATAGAGCACATTTCAGCCAGATTTTCTGCTAATTTATAATGGGGATTGCCTTCCCACCAGTGTCGAATAACATATCCCTCATTTCCTTCTTGAGACTTTACCAGGAGTCCTTGTAATGTTCATATTTCTTTAACATTCTGTTCTTGCCAGTATATGTATTCTCTAAGATGATAGTTTTCTCTGCCATTCTGTCTACTACCTTCTGAACCTTTACCAGAATCTCCTTAACATGTCTATTTCTATGGCAGTCTCATCAAGGCAATCTACCAATGCTCTCTTCAAACTTTTTTAATATTTACGTGTCTGTTAGAGCAACACTCCACTTCTAAATACCAAAATATGTATTAATTTCCTAGGATTTCCATAACAAATTAACACAAACTTGGAGGCTTATAACAACAGAAATTTACTTGGAAACCAAAAGTTCAAAATCAAGGTGTCAGCAGAGCCATGTTTGTCCCAAAGGCACTAGGGAAGAGTCCGTCCTTGCTTCTCCTAGTTTATTATGGCTCCTGTTGCTCCTTGTCTTGTGGCAGCGTAACTCCAATCTTTGCCTCCATTTTCACATTGTCTTTTCTCCATGTTTCTCTGTGTCCTTTTCTGTCTTGTATGAGAACATTCACATTGGAGTTAGGGCCTACCCTAATCTAGAATGACCTCATATTGATCCTTACCTTAGTTATATCCACAGAGACCCTACATCCCAGTAAGGTCACATTCTAAGATTATTGGTAGACATGAATTTAGGGCGGAGGGAGGAACACTATTGGACACACTGCAGTCTCATTTTAAGTAATTATATTATAAATGTGTTATATAATCTAATTATAATTTTAAAAACCAACATTTATGATATTATGAAATTATTTTTTAATGTACTAATACCATTAATGTTAATACTCATATTAGTGCTGAATAGGGAAATCATTCTTTTCAGACTTGACGATATATATTAGAAGTAAGGGTTTATTTCATGTATCTTTGCTTTTTAATGAGGATATTATGCACATGTGCATGCACACACATGAATAAAAAGCACTAAAATTCTGTTGACTTACAAAAGTTTATTACTCAGTATCTGTTCATACTAATGTAGTAACATCCTAAATCCCCTCTTTATTAGAATAGTGGAGGTCTCATTGATTGGAATGAGTGTGTGAGATTAAATGTCCTTGACATTTTTCACAGTTTCGAGATTGACTCCAAAATGTTTAGTGAATTCTTCAAATATTTAAATAAATCAGAGGAAAAATATTTCTATAAGTAGCAACAGTATAATTTTATGGAGTTTCCAATCAGGTTATATTGTTAAGATCTAGGACAGTGCCTATAAAAGGGTGAAAGAATATAATTTAAGCAGACTGTTGCAGAAAAAACTCACTTTTAAGTGTCCTAACATAAAAGGGAAAAAGTTGGTAGGGTCATAAAGAGAGGAGTTTGACAAAACAATAATTGAGATTGAAACAGAAATGTATTAGAAAAGAGAGAGAAGATGGACTGGTAGGAATAAGGAAATATCACAAAAAATGAAATGAATAAATTTTTTTTAATGTTTATATTTATTTTTGAGACATAGAACATGAGCGGTGGAGGGGCAGAGAGAGAGGGAGACACAGAATCCGAAGCAGGCTCCAGGCTCTGAGCTGTCAGACCAAAGCCCGACGTGGGGCTCAAACTCGTCAACTGTGAGATCATGACCTGAGCTGAAGTCGGACGCTTAACTGACTGAGCCACCCAGGTGCCCCCAAAATGAAATGTATGAAAGCAAAGGCGGGGCGCCTGGGTGGCTCAGTCGGTTGAGCGGCCGACTTCGGCTCAGGTCATGATCTCGCGGTCCGTGAGTTCGAGCCCTGCGTCGGGCTCTGTGCTGACAGCTCAGAGCCTGGAGCCTGTTTCAGATTCTGTGTCTCCCTCTCTCTGACCCTCCCCCGTTCATGCTCTGTCTCTGTCTGTCTCAAAAATAAATAAACGTTAAAAAAAAAAAATTAAAAAAAAAATAAAAGAAAGCAAAGGCAAGATATAGGATAAGAGAAAGACTGTAAGGAGGACAAAATATAAGAAATAATGCCATGAATAGCTTAATAGTAAAGTGTAGAAGATTAATAAAAAATATCAGTTTCTTTTGGCTTCATTAAAATAATAATTAGAGAGTCACTGTAGTCTTAGTATCATATACTTAAGGTTTTCATGTTATTTTGCCAGAAGAAAATAGTAGAAACCATTTTATATATTACTTGTTACATTTTGAATACATGTTATTTATTAGTATTACATTGATATGTGATAGTGTGTATTACATAAATTATATAAAATTATATATATTCCAAGATGAATATTCATGTTATCTTCTTTCAATGGGAAAAATTTGTATTTCAGCGTAGACACTGAATTGTTGCATGTGAGCACATATGAAGCAAACTTTAACATCTCAAATAAAAATGGAGTCAAAACTTCATTTTGAAGTATGATTGACATACAGTTTCAGGTGTATATCATACCTATTTGATATTCTTATGTACTGTGAAATGATAAGTGTAGTTATTATCTGTCACCAAAGTTATTATGATATTATTGACCATACTGTATATTATATCCCCATGACATTTATTTTATAACTGAAAGTTCATTTTATAATGGGAAAATCCCTTTTTTTTTTTTCCAGTCATAAGAACTGACATGGAACTATTTTAGTTGGCTGTTAGGCAGATTTGGCATCCAAGATAGTATCAAACATAGTATGTTTTTCATTTGTCACTAAATTTTTAACTGGTCACAGAGTTTTTCTGCAATTATCACGTGCATTGCTTGTATTCAGTAAATATTTGAATAATCAGTTTTAACATATCCACATTATACGCTACTTCTCTGCTGCCTTTTCATTGGTAAAATTAACCTCAGATATTCATGCTGGCATGCAGAAATGAATCTTATATCCTGTTACTTGCCAATTCTTTAGAATTTGATATATTAGAATTGTATATCAACTGTTGTCAACCCTTTTAAGTCCTTGACCACTGTTCTCTCTGGTTTAATATATCATGTCATCCACTTTCTTCTGCTTAAATTTTCTAGTGGATAAAGGACTTTAATATTCTGGGTCTTTTTTAATCATTTTATCCAAAGTATATCATATATTTGAATTCAGAATCCCATTGAACCACTAAGAGGAATATGTACCCTAAAAACGAGAGACATTTAGTCATATACTAATTTTACATAACGTGGCTGGGGGAATATAATTTTTATTTCTTGCTTTAGGAATTCTGAAATCGTGGATCACCCATATGTACTTTGAGAACATGCTTTAAGTGTTTTTTTTTTTTTTTTTTTTTTCTGGAAGCCTTACACCTGCCCTAAAAATTGAATGTATTGTAGAACAGACCTATGGTAAGTGGTTCTTTTTTTCCCTTTTTCTTCTGTCCGGTTCATGTTCAAGTTAAGTCTTATGAATGTTGTAATGCTGCTCCCTGCTGGACACTGTAATTTTTTAAAGTTGGCACTTAATAGATGGGCAAATAACTGGTTAGCTGGACCCACTGAAGAAGGAACTCCTTGGCTACATTCATAGAAAAACAACAATATGCAACAAAAGCAACTGTATTAAAATGGGTGATACCATTTGGGTGTATTAAAATGGGTGATTGTGTTGATATCTGGAGTATGATGAAGGGGCTGGTAGTCTTGTTTCTAAATTTCATTGTCCACTTGTTGAGTGGCATCTAAAAGTTATAACAAACATACATCGAAAGATAGTTGTAGATGATGGACCTTTTAGGATTTCCTAAATTGTGTGTATATAATGTTTATAAATGAAGTCAGTTTATTTTTATTCTTTTCATTATTATCTTTTTTGTAATAATTTTAATTCCCTGTATTTTTTGTTTTTCCAGAGGAAATATTTAAAATCGCTCCAGTATAATTTAAATTAGGCATTATTGGATCTATTTTTGAATGAGTCTTCCTATGTTACACTTTGTACAGTAGACTTTAAGTGCAACTTGCTTTGTGTATCCATCCTGTAATCCAGCTACCATGTTTTCTAGTACACACAGGGAACCATACTTGCCTTACACAGAGTGACATTGGGTTGGACCTCAAGTGTCATGTCTATGTCCTTCCTATCATAAATCCTCACACTGTATGCATACACAGACTCCCAAAATTGGAGCCATATAAAATGTGTGACAGTTGAGAGTGTTTTTCTTCCTACCCATGAGCTAAATAAAATATGATGTTTTTTGGAGTGCAGCCTGTATAAAATTATTACTTGGATGTAATGTATATGTTTTTTAAAGTAAGCATACATTTCATTGAAAAGAAGTAACAGAAACAACATTGAGCTAAGCAAAGATTTAATAGGATAACTAATGCTCTTTAAGGGGCTGGGACTTTTTTTGTAGGCATTGGGAAAGCCTATGAAATCTATTCTTAATTAGGGTTGTGGAGAATTAGGCATAGTAACTTATTTGTTTATTATTAAAATATTGCAATAAAAATTAGAAATGTAGACCAAGAAAATAAAATTGTTAGCAAAAAACGTGAACACTCTTTTCCTTCTCCATAAGAATATATTATTTCAGAAAATATACCATTTTAAACCTTTTATTATAAAACATACCATCATATAGAAACATAAATGTATAGTAAAAAGAATAAATATAAAGCAGGCAACCATGTAATTGTAGATCATTCCTGGCAGGCCAGAAACTCTTAATGTAATCTTCCTTTTCTTTAGAGGTAACCGATGTCCTGATTTTCATGGTAATTATTTATATATTCTCTCTATAATCTTTATCATTTTTATCTGTATTTCTCAGCAGTATGTTTACTTTTTGTCTCTTTTTAATCATTATGGAATCACATATTTTTTTGTAACCAATTTAATATTTTTATTGGAAATGTTTTTGTTATTTAGGAGGAGAAGGGTATAAAGAATTAGAGATCTCAATGTAAAGTCAAAGAGGACTCGCTCTAGTGTACTGGGGAGCTGAGGGACAGGAGGAGTTCTAAGAAATTTAGATGTAGCAGCAATTAGAGTGGGATCAGGATGCCTGGGGACAGGCTTTGGCCTTTCATGGTAAGTGAGAGGCTGGAAAGATGGCTAGGAAGGGACAGCATTCTTCAGGAAAGGGTATAGGCTAGGGGTGGAAGGTATTAATGCTGATGGGTCCTATCACAATATGGTCAGAGACTTGGAGGGAAAACAGGTGAGTTATCTAGTGTGCACTGTTTGCAGGACCCCAAACCTGATACTGTCACAGTGCACACGTTGTGTTTCTTGGGACAAGTTTAGGAGCAGAAGCTCAGAGCTCCTTCTCAGCAGGGATGGAGGCCACCCTGTTGCTGCTGCTGCCACTGCTTAGCCTCCTCTACTGAATGGTGAATGATGGAGGAAATTCCCAGCAACATGTGGCCCAGGCCTTGTGACAACATGGAGGTCCAACTGAAGGAGCTCCCCTGAGTACTTTCTTTGGGCCAAGTCCTTTAGAGTCAGCTTGTGGAGTAGAGCCTGTAGAATGTGGCTTTGATGTCAGGCTGCCAAAGAAGTCCCAAGGGTTTTGCTTGTATACACTGAAAGTGATGAGGGTGATTTCCTTTCTGTGCTTGGGGTTCTTCTGGCCCAGCCCATATGACAGTACCCATTTCTGCTGGGGTCCAGCTTTCCCCAAACTCCAGCACCATCAGGCCTGTGTCTTCTTCCAGCAGCTGGAAGAAGTCCTTGCTCTCCATGGAGGTCCCATCCTCCTCTAGCACCTGTGTTAGCATTCCTGTCAGCTGTAGGGTCTCCATCACCTTGTCTAGCAGTTCTTGGCAGCTGGCACCTTTGATCACAGAGAAAGAAAGGTGGCTGGGGGTAGTGGAGCTGAGATCCGGACCCTATGACCAAACTCAGAGCTCATATTAGATACTTACCTAAGACTGGTGAATATGACTGCCTTCGTGCTTTCCTTCAGGTTGGTGCTTACCTGCTACCATATGATGCTGGAATGGCTGTGGGGTGTTCAGTGGGGTCCCAGGCAGCATGGGATATGGGTGGGTCAGTTAGTGAGCACCATTGTCTGAAATCATACGCATTTTTTTTTCCTTTACTTAGCATTACGATTTGGAGATCATCTATATAGTTGCATGTAATATTCATTCCTTTTCATTATTATATATTATTCCTTTGGAATGACTATGACAGGATTCATTCATACTGTTGTTGGTGGATAGTGTTTGGCTATTATAAATGACATTGCCACGAGCGTTCTTCTACATATATGTTGTTTTTTTATCGGTGTGAAGTGGAAAAGTCATATATTTTCAGGTTAAAGATAATTGATTATATGGTATTTTAAATTAATTTAAATGATTACATGAGAAATTTATTATATTCTGAGAGTAACACATAATAAACATTGGAAAAGATTCTGAAATGATTATAATTTCTTTTACTCTAGGCCTTAGATGTACAGTAAAGTGGCATATAGTTTGTGATGGTATCAAAATAGTATACATATAGATGTTTAGACATAGTAAAGAAATAGATTTAAGACTTAAGGTAGTAGCTCTTTGGTTTACTTTATTAGTGCATTCAGTCTGTTAACCATCGTGTCATTTTGTATAACTTCTTCATTTTACTGAAGAAGAAACTAAGGAAGGCTAGAGAGATTGAGTCACATGGACAAGGTCATGTAGCAAGTTGGAGCTAGAAACCAGATCAACCTGTCTACTTGGCAGTCACAACTTAAAACAAACTAAAAAGTGAAATCAGGATATCTTCTTGAGTGTGTACAGCCATTTAAGTGGAAAATTTGCCTGACTAGCTTTCAGAAATCATCAGATGTTCTTTTGACTATTCACCAAGAATTGGCTTAGCCTAGAGAGTTCCATGTTTGAAGCCCCCCAAATGTTACCACACTTTATCATAGATCATTTTCTAAAAGACAGCTATAGTATATCCTAATTTTGAGAATTTTATTTTGAGCAATCCCTCATTCCTTAGGCTATTATTAACAAATAGTATATTTCTCATCTGTTTATTTTGTAGATAAATGAATCTTATCCTTTTATGTGCCAAAACTTTTTTTGTATGAACATTTTTACATAATGTTTCTAAAATTTAAAGTTTACCCATCTGTTTTCTTTTTTTTTTTTTTTAATTTTTTTTTTTTCAGCGTTTTTTATTTATTTTTGGGACAGAGAGAGACAGAGCATGAACGGGGGAGGGGCAGAGAGAGAGGGAGACACAGAATCGGAAACAGGCTCCAGGCTCCGAGCCATCAGCCCAGAGCCTGACGCGGGGCTCGAACTCACGGACCGCGAGATCGGGACCTGGCTGAAGTCGGACGCTTAACCGACTGCGCCACCCAGGCGCCCCCCCATCTGTTTTCTTAAACAGTACAAATGGAGTATAATTTAAGGGTTTGTTTGTTTGTTTGTTTGTTTTTATGGCTCAGAATTGTCATTGTAAACATCAGTCACTTCAAAGAATTTATGTGATTAGAGACTTTTGCTGCATAGGACTGTTCTCCTAAATTGTCCTAGACTAATAGGCTTTTATGTCCCATGTGCTACTTGTGATGTGTGATGTTTTGTTTTACCTTTGTTAGGTAATTCTTGTTTCTTGGCTTTCTGTTCATTATATTGACTCTAATGTTAAAATCAACATTGTTTGGGTAAGAGCTTAAGTATGGTTCTGCCATCTACTGACTAAGGGCACAGAAGGTGTGGCAGCTTTTTAAAATTTATTTTGGGTTCATCAACTAGATTTGCCACTTTGTTTCGGAGTTCTGAGATAACCTGATGGCTGGTTTCTGAACAATTGAAATGCAACATAGATTACAAATACCGGTGCGTCCTTATTTGGGGGATTAATTATCGTGTACACATTTTCTTATAAAACAGTGATATTGAAACTGAATTTGCTTAAGGACTCCTTCAAATGGGAAGTCCAGTGGACCTAAGTGGGCATTTTCTAATTATAAAATATTTGATAGGATGGACATTGAAATAAAAACAGTGTATTAGTTGACACTGCCATTTGAAAATGGCAGTCATAAAAATTAAAGCACCTTTGAAATTATAGCTTTTTAAAGGACAATGTAGAAGTCACATGGATTTGGTTTCATGAAAACTTAAATGCCTCAGGAAAACATTCATTTCAAAGTGAAATGCATTTGACTGCTTACCCAATTATAAACCACTAAATGTTAATTTAAAAAAAAAAAACTGGAATGGGAGAGTATATTTGTTTTTAGATGACAGGAGATAATTGGGAGGAAAGATAGATAGTTTCTATCCCAGTACATTAGGCATCAATATGATGATTTCTTATGTCAGTGAGGTGTTTTTTTTTTTTTTTTAATTTGAAAATTCCTTTGTTTTAATTTATGTGAACGGATTTTAATTCTGCATTAGGGGTAAAACAAACAAAGAGCTTTCTGTAGTTTTTTGCAATTAGAACATCGTTGGCAATTGCCTTATGAACAAATTATCTTAGAGGCCAAATGAGAGGATTAGGTTTTCCTAGGATACATCTGAGATGCATCAGTGGTGGAAGTGCAAAATGACACAACCCTCGTAGAAGACAAATTGGCAATTTCTAGGAAAAGACCAATGCATTTAAACTTCTCTGTATACTAGTTCCAGAAATTTATTACAGATATACTTGTGTACTCATGTAATACTATATGTACAGGAGTTTTCACTGTAGCATTTTTGCAGTAACAAAAGATTGGAAACACCCCTACTGTCTATCAGTAGGGTACTGGTTAATGTGAACTGTGGCATATCTATACAATGTAAAACTCTACAGCCGTGAAAAAAAAAGAAAGGATATTTTCTATATGCAGATTTAGAACATTTTGAAACATACGTTGTTGTTTTAAAAGAGCAAAGTTCAAACAGTGTATGGTAAATTACTTTTTGCATAAAGGGGGAAGGAAATAAAAATACATACTCCTATTTGCTTGTATTTGCAAAAAGAAAATCTGGGAGGTTATGCAAAATCAAAATCCTATGTGTGGATGGGTGAGGAAAATGGAGTAGATGGAACTTTAACTGTGTATCATCTAGATTGTTCTTAATATTTAAATAATGTGTTACTCATTAAAAATAGTTTTGTTTCATTTGTAAATCATATAAGTGGGAAAGAAAGGGGTAAGTCTGCTACATTTACCACAGAAATTAGCTGATTTTACTCCTTTATCTCCAGATCCTGGTAAGCACTGAATAAGTATTTGTTACACAAATGAAAATTGAACTCTGTAATCTTTAGATGGTCTCTTTTAGCTTATTTCTTACTTATTTACTTATGAATTTATTCTTTTAGCTTATATCTTAAAGTATCTTTTTAATATGAGAAAAACAGTAATGTAATCATGTGTTGATTCCAGTATAGAAATAAAGGAAAATATTTAAGTGGGAGGTAATGAGATACATTGTTTAGTTTATTATCGTATTATCAGGAAGTTTTATTTGTATGATAGTGGTATTAAGGAATTAATTATATTTTCTTTTAACTTCATTGAGAAGTAAAATAGTTCTCTATTAAATTAGGTAATAAGCTTTCATAATTAGCAAATAAAAGTTTATGAAATTTGAAGGCAAAGGGGGAGATGGCAAACATATATGTTAAGCTGCCTTACTTTATTTTCTAACATATGGGCAAATGTTCCGTCCTGAGATTATTTTAGGTCTATTATATAGCAGCAGCAGCAATTCCTGACAGAAAGACCAGATACCTCTGAGTCTGGTATTAGAGTTTGGGGATGGGGGAGGAGAATAGGGTTGAGTGGCTTTTGCTCTTCTGTTTCAAAGAATCCAGGAATTTGTTTCGGCTGTTGAGTTGAAAATTTGAGTATTCAAATAAGTAGTATAAGAATGCTTAGTTTTCACTTTTAGATTTTATATATGTCACCTGTTTCTAAATTTCTTATGACAAGCATTTTGGTATACTATTTTTGTGTAAAATTGCCTTTTTAAAGAAAATTATATATACAGAGAAGGGCACATATTAAAAGTAGATGGCTCAATGAATTTTTCAGAAGCCAAATACACCCATGTAACCAGCACCCAGATAAAGAAAAGAAACATTATGTATGTATTTTATACATACAATTAGTCAGTATAATTTTTTGTGTCTAGTTTCCTTTGCTCAACATTATGTCTTGCTATTCATCTACATTGCATGAAGTTGTGGTTGGTTCATTTTCATAGCTCCATTCCATTATATGACTATATCACAATATGTTTAATCCATTCTGTTAATGGACATTTGGGTGGTTTTCCATATAATGCTATTATAAACATTCTAATACATATTTCTTGATTAATATATTTGCATATTTCTTCTGAGGATGTCTATCAGTAGAGTACTGATTAAATGAACTGTGGCATATCTACACAATGAAATACTCTACAGCTATAAAAAAAGAAATGATGTTCTCTATGTTATATTTGAAAACTATTTTTAGAAGCTTCTTTTTAATTATTTTTATTTTAAGTAGGATTTTTTGTGAGCATCCATTTGTGTCCAAGTTATGAACATTCTTAAGGCCTTCTGTGATACTTTTTATTATTCAGAAATATTTTAGATACACGTTCTGATTATGTGCCATTAGTATATTGCAGAAAAGTGTTTTATATGTTTTACTTTGTATCTTAATAATGTATATCGTAAACTTCATGATTATTGTATTATTTAATTTTGCATTTATATTTCATATTGAGAGTAATTACCTATTTAAAAATGCATTTTGTCTCTGATCACAGTGCTGAGATTAAAGAAAGGCAGTTGTACTGGACTCTTAACTAAGTACTTAGATATTTTTCACTTGTCATTACATTTTTTAGTTTAAAGCATCAAGTTAAATATTATTTTATCCTGGCTTTTATTTTAATTCATGCATTTAAAAACTGAAATTTAGATAAAAGATAGTTTCAAAATAAATTCAGTATATTATTTATGAGTGGAGCAACACATTAGCATTGGGTTCACAATAGATCATATCGCTTTTATTCCATCTTACAAGCTTAGCAGCACAAACAGAATAATCAACATATTATTTGGCTGTCATCTGCTGAACAGAAACCAGAGATCACAAGGAGGTTTTCCCTAGCTGTGGTGATGGCCTTTTTGTTCCAAGCCCCCATCTGGGAGGGCCATGGTGTGTTATCATATGGAACGCGGGGTTTTCTGTAATCTGCTTAGCTGCACTGCAGTTTGAATCTTCATTCCATGTTTGTGTAATTTATAATTTTAATGAGACCATGGCTCTTCTGGGCTTTGAAATATATTAAAAGCTCTTTTGTGCATATGCTTTTGTTCTTGCTTAATAGGCTCAGTGTATTTAAAACTGATGAATTTTTATTCATGAATTTGGATGTCTGGGGATTAACTTAGACTGAATATCATTACACTCATATATTGATGGTTAGAAAGTTTTTTTGTTATTATTTTGTTTTTGTGTGTGTCTCTGTGTCTGTGTGTGTCTGTGTGATACTTGTTACCAGAAAAGGAAAGAACTTATATAATTTTGAAAGACTAGGAAAAAGTGACATGGCTGGATCGTAAAGAATTAATTTAGATTTTATCCATGTTATTTATTCATACTCATATTTCATGATTAGTCTTAGTATTTTAGATAAATGTTATAAAGAAATAATTATGAAAAAGCAACTTTTAAATGAGTTAATACTTTATGTACTATTGTTTATATTGGAATAATATTCCAGTGTGTGACAAAGACAGGCTTTGTATTTTAATTGTATGACATCAATTGTCTGGCCATACTAAATCTGCCATTAACTTTCTTGAATTAAATTAGGTATATATTTTATATTTTAACTATTTGTAGTCTTTCTTATTTCTGTAAAACCTTAATTAATGGAGTTTTTAACCTACATTGGTGTATATAATGAAAAGACTAATGGAAAAGCATTACATGCTTTTTATTACATGCTTCAAATCTCTGTAGTTATTACTTATAATGTATTTTTAAAAATGGAATATAAACAATTGTACAGTCCTTTAGAAGAAAACCATGGCCCTTTTTAGATCCAGACATGTTTTTTTGAAGTTGCTATCTATTGGATTCAATTAGGGGTAACATATAGACTTACTAGTCTTTTATGAAGTTGCCCAAGGTATATATTTTTTTTGTAAAAACCTGTGTTTAATAGACTAAAGCATTTTGTAACTATAAAATATTGTTCTTTTTTGGTACATGGTGGTCAGCAGTCTCGTTGGTCCCTTCTTCTCCCCCACTACCCTTAACCTAGAAATGTGAAATAGAGGCAGAAATGACAGCATTTTGTTCTTTTCTAAGCTAATCTATCAGATTTGACACTGAAATGTTTGTTCTTCTAGAATAACTCTCTGCTTTAGTATTTATTAGTTGTGCAATTTCAGTTAGTTTAGGAATTTACTGTTAAAAATGTATGATCTAAAGCAGTGCTGTCTAGTCGAAATATAGTGCAAGTCACTTAAGTATTTTATTTAATCCATTATATCCAAAATACTATTTTCAATAATATGAATTATTTTATTGTTTTTTTGTACTATGTCTTCAAAGTCCAAGTGTGTATTTTATACTCACAATACATCACAATTTGGACTAGTCACATTTCAAGTTCTCAGTAGCCATATATAGCTAATGACTACCTTATTGAACAGTGTAGCTCTAAAGTTCTACAGAAATGTGTATTTTTTGCATTCCTCATTAATTTTCTAGCTATATCCTATTCAAGACGACCAAAGAATGTTCATGGACTATCTAATTGAAATTACATACAATGTTTTTTATAGCTCTACAACTGATACTATTGGTATATATCTGCCTGATTAATACACAAAATCAGAATTATGTTACCTGATTCCTGTCTACTTATCAGATATTGTATAGATATGCTTAAATATATTGTGATAATAAGGAAATAATGGCTAATGTAATGGATGTAGTATGTTCCTCAGCAATTGTGGGCAAATCAAACTTGTCAGACGTGTTTTAAGTATACCAAGGAGCTTAGTTTTATAAGAATCTCATGGCAAATCTTAATATATTTTTTTTAAGTAGAGAACTCCTCTTCACATTCTTAGAATTTTTCTGCATAGTTATTTGTGGGAACGTATATGTCTCTTTTCACGTAAGTTTGCTTAGAGCTCATACTGCTTTAAACTTCGTAGAAAAAAAACAAAGTTCTCTAGGATTCTATACATTTTAAATGCTCTGTATATATTCAAATAGGAGAGGGAACGTCTTTAAGTACTTTAGAAGCACGTAGTTAAGAACTATAAAACATTGAATGACGATTTGAATTGATTCAAATATTTTAAAGTGTAAAATGATCAAGGTGATGTGTATAAAATACTGTCACTACATGTACTTTATAAAAAGTAGAGACTTTTTGTGTAACTGGTTCTTGCTCAAGTATGGTTTTGAGAGAAAATCTCAAAAGGAGATCTCTGAACTTTCACATTTGAAAATTTTAACACTTTAAAATTTTGAGGGAAATGAGCTAATTTTTATGTAAACTAACTTTTATGTAGATAATTACCTGATGCCTGTTGTATCCTTTTACTCACTTAAATTTTTATTGACTTCTCGGTGACTTCTGCATTTAAAGTGTTGACACAAAATGTTAAACTATTCTTTAAACAATACCTCTAGTTTCTTGGAGATGATAAATCCATCCATTGATTTCCTAATTTTATTATGTACACAGTCAATTGTAATCCAAGATTACAGCAAACAAGATGTTAATTTCGAGCCATAATCTATGTACATTTCAATTACAGAGCATGATTGTTATAGAAGCACAGAATAAAAAGGAATAACATTTGTGCTATCCTCACAGGAGCTGTCAATAAAAGATGTAATAGGGGATTTAGGAATCTGGAAATGGCCAACTAATTTATGTGAATCTATTTTATTTCAGCTAGAAAGACCAAGCTCTTTTTCGTCTGCACTGCATATTGCAGAGCACAGGCTGTCTATAGAAAACCAGGCGGCTGCATATGGATAGTCCCTTGATATCATTCACTTGCTGTGTAATCTTATTATGCAAAGTTCTAATCTTCACCTAGAATGAATGCCTCTGGGTCAGAATATAGTCATATCAGGGTTTTTGAGGTCATGTTTTGTGATCCTTAGCTTATTCTTCTAAGTAGAGCTGGGATTTAAAGGGTATTCCCCAGACGCTGGCAGAGATAGACAGCAGAACCTGCTGCCTTTTTGGAAGACAAGACCAACATGAGGTCCCTGGTAGGATTAAACTTGATTTGTAGCTGTAGGATTTTTTAACAGATGTATTATTGGACAGGGAATAGGGGGCCACCAGCACAGCAAAATTGAATCACGACTGGCATTCTCAGGGAGTTTGCTGCCTGCTAAAACAGCAGCTGCATGTGGATTTGACTTCTTTCAGGTGAAGCGACTTCCAGTCATTTGGAAAGGATGGGATGAAAAGGAACCTTGGTGATAATTTTGATGTCTGCAAGATTTAGTACCAGTGTAATGGGATTATCGGTAACACCTTCACTGCAGAAAAAGCCACCTGGCGCTATAACTGGCAGCAACTGAGAACTAATCCTTTCCCATCTCTTGGATGTCATTCACGAAGCTCAAAGCGATTTCTACCCTGCTAACTGTGATTAATTTTATAAACAACAACAACAAAAAAATCAGGTGATCAAGGCAAAGAATGTGCTTTTTATTAATTATTTTTAATGTTTAGCCTTATTATAAGCTATACGACTTATAAATTATATAAGGCGTGCATAAACTATATGTATGACTTAAAAAATGTATTAAAATGTTCAACTAAAAAAGTTGATTAATAATATCTTTTATACTTTTTCCAGTTGATTGACAGTGTATTTGCTGTTGGTAAAGATTTATATTTGAGATTAAATATTAACTTAAATACTTTAGTGTTCTTTTGGATATAAGGTCATTATCACTAAATTAATCAAAATATCTATAGGTGTAAGGAATTCATCATACGTTTTACCTGTTTATTAAAGACTGCTTTGATTCCTGCTGATTAAATGTTTTTAGCGAGGTAAACCATTTTTAATGGTATAAAAATAGACATTTATATTTTTGATGATTAAGGTAATGCTATCTCAAACCAATGAAAAGAGCTTTCTGTGAAAATATATGATTTTAATATATAAAAATCCTAAAATAGCTGATATTAATACTGAGTGACATTTTTTAAAATCAGAAATTCTTATTGAAAGTTTTCCTTTAGCAGGTAGAGGTTTAGTTATTTGCTCTAGAATCATGTATTAGTTAATTGAGGTTTTTGTTTTTTAAGCATTTTATGTCAACTAAAAACTTTATCAAGTACTTTGTTTAGAGGTGTTAATTATTTTAATATTCTTCTCCTACATGGTCCAGAATAAACTGAAAGAAAATGAAGTGAAATTATCCCATCAGTCACCCAAACAGTATGCAACATAACTGCCAAGACTAGAAAAGATAATTAGTGTTGTCAGTGTTATGATCCTAGAGTACTTACTTTTAAAATATTTATTCATAGAACTTGATTTTTATCTTATTGTTTTTGATTTAGTAGCTTTTTATTAAAAAAATTATAAAACCTTAATCTTAATATA